>NC_135235.1:177755032-178057157 GCF_051348905.1 Ranitomeya variabilis | reverse complement strand
AGTATATAGCACAGCAGCCTCCCTTTTTCACCAGCTTTCCCTGTTCACCAGTATACAGCACAGCCTGCCCTGTCACCATCCTCCCTTGCTCACCAGTATATAGCAAAGAAGCCTCCCTTTTCACCAGCCTCCCCTGTTCACCAGAATATAGCAGCACCAGCCTCCCCTGTTCACCAGTATATAGCAGCACCAGCTTTCCCTGTTCACCAGTATATAGCAGCACCAGCCTTCCCTGTTCACCAGTATATAGCAGCACCAACCTCCCCTGTTCACTAGTATATAGCAGCACCAGCCTTCCCTTTTCACCAGTATATAGCAGCACCAGCCTTCCCTGTTCACCAGTATATAGCAGCACCAGCCTTCCCTGTTCACCAGAATATAGCAGCACCAGCTTTCCCTGTTCACCAGTATATAGCAGCACCAGCCTCCCCTGTTCACCAGAATATAGCAGCACCAGCCTCCCCTGTTCACCAGTATATAGCAGCACCAGCTTTCCCTGTTCACCAGTATATAGCAGCACCAGCCTCCCCTTTTCACCAGTATATAGCAGCACTAGCCTCCCCTGTTCACCAGTATATAGCAGCACCAGCCTTTTCTCTTCACCAGTATATAGCAGCACCAGCCTTCCCTGTTCACCAGTATATAGCAGCACCAGCCTTCCCTGTTCACCAGTATATAGCAGCACCAGCATTCCCTGTTCACCAGTATATAGCAGCACCAGCCTCCCCTGCTCACCAGTATATATCAGCACCAGCCTCTCCAGTTCACCAGTATAAAGCAGCACCAGCCTTCCCTGTTTACCAGTATATAGCGGCACCAGCCTTCCCTGTTCACCAGTATATAGCAGCACCAGCCTTCCCTGTTCACCAGTATATAGCAGCACCAGCCTTCCCTGTTCACCAGTATATAGCAGCACCAGCCTCCCCTGTTCACCACTATATAGCAGCACCAGCCTCCCATGTCACCAGTATATATCAGCACCAGCCTCCCCTGTTCACCAGTATACAGCAGCATCAGCCTCCCCTGTCACCAGTATATAACAGCACCAGTCTCCCCTGTTCCCCAGTATACAGCAGCACCAGCTTCCCCTTTCACCAGTATATAGCAGCACCAGCCTCCCCTGTTCACCAGTATACAGCACAGCCTCCCCTGCCACAATCCTCCCCTGTTCACTAGTATACAGCACAGCCTCCCCTGTCAACAGCCTCTCCTCTTCACCAGTATACAGCACAGCCTCCCTGTCACTAGTCTCCCCTGTTCACCAGTATTCAGCACAGCTTCTCTTTTTCACCAGCCTCCCCTGTTCATCAATTTTCAGCACAGCCTCCCTTTTTCACCAGCCTCCCCTGTTCACCAGTATACAGCACAGCAGCCTCCGTTTTTCACCAGCTTTCCCTGTTCACCAGTATACAGCACAGCCTGCCCTGTCACCAGCCTCCCTTGTTCACCAGTTTATAGCACAGCAGCCTCCCTTTTTCACCAGCCTTCCCTGTTCACCAGTATACAGCACAGCCTGCCCTGTCACCATCCTCCCTTGTTCACCAGTATGTAGCACAGTAGCCTCCCTTTTTCACCAGCCTTCCCTGTTCACCTGTATACAGCACAGCCTGCCCTGTCACCAGCCTCACTTGTTCACCAGTATACAGCACAGCAGCCTCCCTTTTTCATCAGCCTTCCCTGTTCACCAGTATACAGTATAGCCTGCCCTGTCACCATACTTCCCGGTTCACCGGTATACAGCACAGCCTGCCCTGTCACCAGTCTCCCCTGCTCACCAGTATGTAGCACAGCAGCCTCCCTTTTTCACCAGCCTTCCCTGTTCACCAGTATACAGCACAGCCTGCCCTGTCACCAGCCTCCCTTGTTCACCAGTATACAGCACAGCAGCCTCCCTTTTTCTCCAGCCTTCCCTGTTCATCAGTATACAGCACAGCTTGCCCTGTCACCAGCCTCCCTTGTTCACCAGTATACAGCACAGCAGCCTCCCTTTTTCACCAGCCTTCCCTGTTCACCAGTATACAGTACAGCCTGACCTGTCACCATCCTCCCCTGTTCACCAGTATACAGCACAGCCTGCCCTGTCACCAGTCTCCCCTGTTCACCAGCCTTCACATTCTCCTGTGTCCTCCCATGTCGTCTTCCTCCTCCTCTGCTGTGCTGTCTGCAGTGAGAGATGATCTTATCATCCTCACATTCACAGATGCTGCAGCAGCACCTCGAAATCAAGGACCTCTCTGACCCAGGAAGTTGCAGCGCCACTACTTCCTGGGTCAGTCAAGTCAACTCCCTGCATCGAGGTAAATATGGAGGGGCGTCCCCACCCCCTCCTGACCCCCCTCCCCCTGAAAAGGCAACATATTTCCTGGATTGTCTAACGGAGGGGAGGGGAGGTTTTGGTACCACCCCCTGCAGCCCGGCGCCACTAAGCACGTGCCCTCCACTGCCTAGTCTGGAGTAGTCCCTTAGAATAAATACAGTATGGTTTATTTGTCAGGGATTGTACACTGTGTGACTGCTATCCTGTGAACAGCATCCAACTAAGTTCTGAATGTCCTAATTACTGCACTGTCACGTCACCGTTACATTGTGTAACTACAGCAGGCCTTAGACGAGCAGCCTGCATGTTATTAGTTTTTCTCTCCCTTCACTGTCTAAATCAATTAATGAAGATTTGATTTTAATCGACAGCATAAAAGGGAAGGTAATTCTCAGGTTCAGCTCAGATTGTACTAATTCATTCAACATAGTCCCAATGAACAGATAGCTGTACACATAGGCAGTGCTTCAAAGAGAGCCTAGCCTTAGGCTAGCATATCATGGGAGCTGGCTGATTGGTTCATGTTATCATTAGTGCCACCGCTTGTTTGCAGCTACACAGGAACAGGACGAGGGGAGAGTGCTCCCACTTTAGAGCCGACGTATTTTTCAAACGCCTTTTCAAATTGTTTTCCGTGACAGAAATTGTTTTTTCAGCTCTGTCATTACCTGCTGATACGCTGACAGAATAAATACTCATGCTTTAAAAAGCCATCTAACAACCCTGCAGGTTTTTTTTTCCCCCATTCTCATTTTTCTCTCCTTAGCTACAACATTTATTTCGAAACAGCAAAATAGAGAAGAGGATTTAAACACATACTGACAGATTGCCTGCTGCTTTGTGGAAGAAAAAAAACTTTACTTTATCCAAGGGTAAAGACAGGCCTTTACAGACATTCAACTCCACATATAGAGTTAAAGTTCTCAATGAATGAAGACTGAGCCTAATTCTTTAGCACCACATACAGCTGTCAGATATGTCTAAGCAAACGCCTCCAGTTCCTTGGACAGCTCTATCTCCTCACTAACATGCAAACATGTTTTACATATAACACCACTAAATGGCCTTAAATGCAGCTGAATATTTTAACTAGAAATGCTATCCACTTTTGAACACATAAAAGAGTTGTTGATTTCTATCCGGCAGTGAAAAGAGGCAGCAGCCTACTAGACAGAATACTCACAAAGGCTACACCACCATCGCTTATAAGGAGTGCAGCGCTGTACCTAATCTAATGGGACTAAGACACCTGTATTATAAAGGGCACATGAGTGAGTGGTCCTATTAGACATTCTACCTTCCTCCAACTTCACGTTACACCCCTAAAACACCATAATACTAGTTTATCTAAGGGGTATGGGCTACAACAAATCCAAAAGCTGTTCAAATGTACATCTCTTTAAGAGCGATACCACAGGCAACATACTAGCATGAAAATCACCCCAAATATAGAGGTACACTTTAAATATGATGTTTCTAAATGAAAATCATTGTTTTCCACCTGCAAAAAAATCTAGAATACATGACAACAAGCATTTATTTTTGGAGAAGACACAGATGACATTATTTGATCACTTCTGCTGTATTCTCACCTCATCATGTTAGGTGAAGAATTAGGGGAGTGCCTCATTCCTCCATTCCTTTGCTTTTTCTTAGGCGACAATGCTGAGGGCTGCTCATCTTCAACTGCAAACACAGGCAAAGCGGTCAGGCAGGGGAGAGTGAGGAGAACTGTAGACAGAACACAACAAGAAACTAACAGAAAGAGTACAGAAGTGAAAGGAATACAGACAAAACATGGAACAAGTCAGCCACGCACAGCTTCACCACCACTAGCCTACAATGAGAAGGACGGAAGCTGTTAAGTGTGGGGAAACAAAGCACACTGAGAAAACAGAAATTGACCTGGAAGTTTAGGGAGCTGAGAGGGTCAATCCCAAAACATTTACTTGAGGGGACTAAAAAAAATATCAGTTCATGCAGGAACCCTTTCCTGAGAAGATTATCCTACGATGTTATGGAAGTTCAGTGCCCAAAATATATTAAGTAAATTTGCCAGTCACAAATGCAAAGCGTAACTTTGCACAAACTATTTGCTATTGGTTATATGAAGCATTCTGACAGATCTATCTGACAGACACATTGTCAGCTATTACTTATGACACTTTAATTCTATGTTGAATTGTCAAGGTGAATCCAGTTTAGAACCTGTCAACCCTTAATCAGTCAGATTTTAAAGAGCATATAAGGATTTTAGTGATTACTTAAAAGAAGGATACTATTCTGCAAGAATAACCAAATAGTTTGCTTCTAATTCATTCATATTGCAGTTATATTGACTTAGAAATTGATCTCTGAAAATACCTAATTGTTTAGTAGTGTGAACATGTTAAGCTATTCTGGACCTAGATGGCATCATTTGATGATGGTGGACCTTAAGGTGTTTCCTATGTTCCCTTTTACTGACATTACAGTAACATGCTATATGCCTTTTCACCCTTCATTAAACAACATACAATGTTACCCTACATGCTAATTCTAGCCTGGGAAGCCTCCAACCTAACCTTTAATTACCTCCTCCCCTCCTTTATTTCTAGACATCTACTGTTAGCTGTTTGTTCTATTAATTAAACCCTCAAGGGGTCTAAAATGTATTGGATTAGCATAGACTTCATTTCAGGGCTCTGCACAACAATTTAAGGCGCTGTTAACCTGTAAATGGTCTGTTTTTTTTAAAGAAAATGTTAAACAAAGCCCTAAATCTAAGTAACAAGTGTGTAAAAAATGCCGTATTGCACATCAAGATTAATGGAAACAGCAGCAGTGTATTAAAAAGTCTTCTGGTTTTCTTCTATAATAATAGTAATAATAAATGTCCAGGAGTGCATTATAAAGCATGGTATACTGAAAGCAAAAGGAGACCTAAACATTAGTCAAATACTGTACTATCCCTAGAACTAAGTGTGAAGAATAATTGCAGCTTTTCCATTTTGATATAACGACAGTATACTGACTGATCGCACACATTTCATATACCGTAGTACAGAAATTTCAACCGTGGTTCTGAGATAGATTTTCTTTGAAGAGGACCTGTCAGCTCCGCTGATATTTCTGTCTTAGTATGTTCCAAATATTAACAATACTGAGGCATATATGCATTACACTATTCTTCTGTCATTCCTCCTGGAAATGTACTAATAAATAATGAATAATTTGGGTGTAACCATTCGTGTACCAATACATCCTGAATCAGTGCTGACAATATAAGACTGTGCCCACATCTTATTGTCAACAGGAACAGCAATGTCCATCTGTTTCCAGCAAGAAAAAAAGGTATTTTCTCACTCAAGAGATTTGCCCAACAATTATGAAAATCTGCACTGTTAACATCAGCTGTACTAGAAGACAACGTAATACACACTTCATACTGTTATTTTTAGATTAGTTATTTATGTAGTAACACTGGCAAGCACCAAGCATACCAATCAATGAGAAAAAGGGAAAAAGGCCCACGTAGAATCAGAATTACATGGGTGTCATTCAACACCATGAAAGACAAGCAAATGAATGATTGATAGACCTGGCAATGATTTGTATGTTTGGGACCGGTGTACCTTTAATACTGTTTTTACTGGATTCTCAACACAATGAGGAGAAGCATGGTGATGTTTCCTATTAGAGGAGATTACAGGAGAGTAAAGATATGTCATCACTTACTGATTAGTGTCCTCCAAAAACCTTACAATTAAATGTGTTCCCATACAGCAACACCCCTGGACTACTGCTGTGTGAGGAATTGTAACACAATCCCATGCACTTGACCCCCAGTAATAAAAATGTTATGGCATATACTAATGATATGCTATAGCATTCTAACATAGGAAAAGTGCTTTCAATCATGGCGTCCATTCATCTGGCATAGATGTCGACCAAACGCTCCTTTGATTGACAGCTATCTGTGTCAACTCCCATACATGCATGAACATTTGGCTTTGCCGAGGGTTCATATTTTTTTATAGGGAGAGTGTAGACTGCAGTTTATTAGCCTGCAAAATAAAAGGATTGGCAATTAAATTTAAACCACCCAATCCTTATCTCCCCCCACAGCATTTGCAGGGAGAGAGCTGGGAGACTGTCATACAGATTAGATAGTCATCCAATCCCACTGAAACTGGTGAGTTATTCTGAATTTTATATAATTTCTGTGATAGACTTGAGCATTTAAAACTAACGTTTAAAGTCAATAGGAGATGAACACAAGCGTGATGAGTTCTATATAATAGTTTCTTTATAAGTTATAACTCAACAAAACAAATGTTTTCTGCAAAGACAAACATCCTGCATCCAGTATAGCTTTTTCAACAAATGCTTAAAGGGCTTTCCAGTTCTTTAAAATTAGATTGGTAGGGGCATGATTGCCACCAATCAGTTATCTGGGGCCATGCCTATCCTGTGATTACAGTACTTCCCTGCATTGTTGACTAGGCATAACATTGTTCTCTTAGTGTCTGGTGCTATAACATCGATCCATTTAAATAAAATAAACCTGAGATATATTTTCAAGCACAGTTTCTACTAAAAGAATAGCATTCAACTGCACAGGGCAGTGTAAGGCTAAGTTCACATTAGCGTTTGGGGGCTTTTCGGAGGGCTGCATACATCCTCCATTAAGCACAGCCTACTTCCGCATGCTTCTGCCTGCGTCCTACGTACCTATCTTTAACATTGGGTATGCAGGACATGCGGATGTATGCGGATGCGTTGTTTTGATGCGCCCGCTGACTGCACGGAAATGCAAAAAGTTGCATTTTGTGCGGATGGTGGGCACGTCAAAATTACACATCTGCATACATCCGCATACATCCGCATGTCCTGCATACCCAATGTTAAAGATAGGTATGCAAAACGCATGCAGAAGTGTGCAGAAGTAGGCGGGGCTTAACGGACGACGTAAGCAGCCCTCCGCAAAGCCCCCGAAAGCAAATGTGAACCCAGCCTAAAAGAAAGGTGAGGATGGACACTCCAGTCTCTACAAACAGCTTATCAGCTCTGGGGTGGGGGCTCAAGAATGTGTCCTGCCTGTCACCAATTTCTGTCAGCCCAAAGAGGTCATGGACCACTCCTGCCAGTGATTCTATGGCTTCTGCTGACATCATATCCTCTCCTACCTTGCGCCGATCTCTGTCAGCCCAGTGCAGTCACAGACCATTCCTTCCAGCGATTCTATGGCTTCTGCTGATGTCACTCTGACAGAACTCTTCTTTTACACTCTGCTCTTTTGACTAAAGTCAAAAGTTAGTGCCAAAATCATGCTGATTGACAGTGGGAAGATGGTTGTCAATCAGCATGACATCTGCAATGACACCCCATTGAAAGAGCAGAGTATAAGAGGTGAAATAAGGGGCAGATTAAGAGTAACCAGAGCCCTGGGCAGTTTAGAAGACGGGAGCCCCCCAACACATGATATGTCACATGATCCCCTGGATAGATCATGTGATTATTTGTTGTGAATTCTGCTCTTGGGTTCCCTCCGGTGGTTGTTGGTAGTAATGTAGTTGTCCCTGGGTTGCAATCCTGGGCAGGTGCCCCTGCTGATTGCAGCTCTGACTGGGATATTTAGGTGTGCAGGATTCATTAGCCCTTGCCAGTTGTCCATTGTTCTTGGAGGTTTTGCATCTCTGTCTGGTTCCTCCTGCCCTGCTGCCAAATCAGCAAAGATAAGTGTCTGGTTTTGCTTCTACAGCACACATGCTGTGTGCTTAACAATTCAGGACTATTCAATGTTTTTTCTTGTCCAGCTTAGACTATGTTTGGATATTTCAGTCAAGTTGGATTCTCAGGAGATGCATTTAACTCATTGTTGGCCAGTTGTACTGTTATGATCCGGTGACCTTGGAACCGCATGAGACTTTCTCAGGAGTAGGTGGAACCTGTACTGACCGCAAACCCTAAACTGTCACAGCAACTAGAAGTAGCCGTGGGGTGTACCTAACACATCCTAGACACCTCGACACAGCTGGAGGACTAAATACCCCTATAGATGGAAATGGGAATTCTATCTTGCCTCAGAGCAGAACCCCAAAGGATAGGCAGCCCCCCACAAATATTGACTGTGAGTATTAGAGGAAAGACACACGCAGGCAGAAATCAGGATTTAGCAAAAGAGGCCAAACTAGCTAAATAGGAAAGGATAGGACAGAATACTAAGCAGTCAGTATTAAAACCCTAAAAATATCCACAGCAGATAATACAAAAATTCCACCAACTAACTAAAGACATGGAATGTATATCTGCATCTCCTGAGAATCCAACTTGACTAAAATATCCAAACATAGTCTAAGCTGGACAAGAAAAAACATTGAATAGTCCTGAATTGTTAAGCACACAGCATGTGTGCTGTAGAAACAAAACCAGACACTTATCATTGCTGATTTGGCAGCAGGGCAGGAGGAACCAGACAGAGATGCAAAACCTCCAAGAACAATGGACAACTGGCAAGGGCTAATGAATCCTGCACACCTAAATATCCCAGTCAGAGCTGCAATCAGCAGGGACACCTGCCCAGGATTGCAACCCAGGGAGAACTGCACTACTACCAACAACCACCGGAGGGAACCCAAGAGCAGAATTCACAACAATTATTATACTAGTGCTCTGGGGAACATCTGCATCGAACTTCGTGGCAACAATGCCACATGATATGTTTGGCGTAAAGGCAACACATTTCATCACCCTGAACACACCATCCCCATTGTGAAACATGGTGGTGGCATCATCATGGTTTGGGCCTGCTTTTCTTCAGCAGGGGCAGGGAAGATGGTTAAAATTGATGGGAAGATGGATGGAGCCAAATACAGGACCATTCTTGAAGAAAACCTGTTTGAGTCTGCAAAAGACCTGAGACTGGAACGGAGATTTGTCTTCCAACAAGACAATTATCCCAAACATAAAGCAAAATCTAAAATTCAATGGTTCACAAATAAACGTATCCAGGTGTTAGAATGGCCAAGTCAAAGACCAGACCTCAATCCAATCGAGAATCTGTGGAAAGAGCTGAAAACTGCTGTTCACAAACAATCTCCATCAAACCTCACTGAGCTCGAGCGGTTTGTCAAGGAAGAATGGGCAAGAATTTCAGTCTCTCGATGTACAAAACTGATAGAGACATACCCCAAGCGACTTGCAGCTGTAATCGCAGCAAAAGGTGGCACAACAAAGTATTAAGCTAAAGGGGCCGAAAAAGATTGCACGCCCCACTTTTCAGTTTTTGAATTTCCCCAAAAAATTAAAATAACCAATAAATATCGTTCATCTTCACAATTGTGTTCCATTTGTTGTTGATCCTTCACCAAAAATTTACATTTGGTATCTTTATGTTTGAAGCATGATATGTGGGACAAGGTTGAAAATTTCCAGGGAGCCAAATACTTTCACACTGTGTATACACAGTATATATATATATATATATATATATATATATATATATATATATATATATATATATATATATATATAAAAACAGGGTGGGCCATTTATATAGATACACCTAAATAAAATGGGAATGGTTGGTGATATCAACTTCCAGTTTGTGGCATATTAATATATGGGAGGGGGAAAACTTTTCAAGATGGGTGTGACCATGGTGGCCATTTTTAAGTCAGCCATTTTGGATCCAACTTTATTTTTTTCAATGGGAAGAGGGTCATGTAACACATCAAATTTATTGAGAGTTTCACAAGATGAACAATGGAGTGCTTGGTTTTAACTTAACTTTCTTCTTTCATGAGTTATTTACAAGTTTATGACCACTTATAAAATGTGTTCAAAGTGCTGTCCATTGTGTTAGATTGTCAATGCAAGCCTCTTCTCCCACTCTTGACACACTGATAGCAACACCGCAGAAGAAATGCTAGCACAGGCTACCAGTTGGAATGATGCTCAAAATCAAAGTGGAAAATGAAGTTACAGGCTGATCCAACTTCAGTGGAAAAGCCTCAAGACAAGGAAATGATGCTCAGCAGTGTGTGTGACCTCCTTTCCAGGAAACTGTTTATGTAGGAATGCTCGAGTATCCTAGCATATCCTCCGAGGTCTGCGCATTCCTACATGAACATTCCACTATGTAATGAAAAAAGATTTACAGCAGGATTATTTCATTCAGTGATATCTAGGATGTGGTATTTTAGTGTTCCCTTTATTTTTTTGAGCAGCATATATATATATATATATATATATATATATATTATGAACGCCCACATAGCCTCCTAAATACAGTATGAGCTCCCACAAAGCCTCTCTATATACAGGATGAGCCCCATATAGACTCTATATATATACAGTATGAGCCCCACATAACCTCTATATTTACAGTATGAGCCCGCACATAGCCTCTATATATACAGTATGAGCTCTCACATAGCCTCCTATATACAAAATGAGTCCACAAATAGCTTTCTATATACAGTATCGAGCCCCACATAGCCTCCTATATACAGTATGAACTCCCATACTCTCCTATATACAGTATGAGCCCCCAAATAGCTTCCTATATATATTATGAGCTCCACAAAGCCGCCAACATAGGTTATGATCGTCTTGGAGGCACTTAAAGGGAATGTCTCATCAGAAAATTACCTATTGTTTTACAAGGGTTTTGTATCAAATAGGTTTTTTTTATAAACAATTTTGCCATTTTTTTAAATTAGCAAAATCTGAATTAAAAATAAAATTAGGGAATCTTGCAATTTTCACACTGGTCATTGGGTCTTTTTCTCCTTTAACTTCCTTGTTTCAGAAATTAACACTTGTAAATAAGGCACAATGATGAAATCCTCACCATATTTTTTATTGAAGTGTTTAACAAGCATATGCAATGGTAATTGTGAAGGAAGCAGAGTTAGCAGTGACATCCCGTGTTGTGATTGGTGGATCCCGTAATCCTGCTGATAAGGAGCTGAAAACCTTTCTTTAATGGAAATAAAGTATGACTCTAAAATAGCCCTCATGGCCAGTGTGAAAATTGCAAGATTTCCAGTTTTTTTTTATAAAGATGGTAATATAAAAAACCCCCTTTTTTTTTTCAATACACGTAACACAAAAACTTGAATTAAACAATAGGTCATTTCCTGATATTCATAACAATTATACCACAGTGAGTGGCAGTATTCCTTTAGTGGTGACTATAGACAGAAAGAATATCTTCATTTTTATGCAGAGGATTTAGAGAAATGTATAAAAATTGAGTTTAATTACAGATTATTCAGTACATAGTTTAACAACAATTTAATTACATTGAAATGGTATTCAATTGTGGATATTCAATTTAAAGAATGTTTGAACAAGAAGTTCATTGTCTAATTATTTAAATACTAGATGGAGGCCCAATGCTATCGCATTGGGAGGGCGGTAATGTCACGATGGGGGCATGCTTTGCAATGTTGAGAATCTCTCCCCCCATGTGCTCACCCACCTATCCACTCTGTCTTTCCCCATGTGCTGACTTCTCCCGTCTAAGGGTATGTGCACACGTTGCGGATTTTGCTGCGGATCCGCAGCGGTTTTGACGCTGCGGATTTGCAGCTGCTTTCCATGAGTTTACAGTACCATATAAACCTATGGAAATAAAAATCTGCAGTGCACATGCTGCAGAAAAAAAACGTGCGGAAACGTAGCGTTGTTTATTCCGCAGCATGTCAATTCTTTGTGCGGATTCCACAGCGGTTTACACCTGCTCCATAATAGGAATCTGCAGGTGTAAAACCGCAGGTGGAATCCGCACAAAAAATACATAAAATCCAAGGTAAATCCGCAGTAAATCTGCAGGTAAAACGCAGTGCTTTTTACCTGCGGATTTCTCAAAACAGGTGCGGAAAAATCCACAGAGGTTCCATCTACGTGTGCACATACCCTAAAGGGGTTTTCCCAGGACCGAAAGTTCATTTTAAAAATTGTCTGTGTCTGACCATGTACAAAACATACCACAGCTCCTGGGCAAGGGAGGAAGCAAAAGACAATACATTGCAGCAGGAGATTGTAGAGGATACATTTTGTGAGGTTAAATATTGTTTAAAAACAGTCAGTGAAATATTTTACCTGACAAAATGAATCCTCTGTGACCCCCTGCTGTATTGTCAGTATTGTCTTTTGCTTCCTCCCCTGCCCAGGAGATGTGGCATGCTCCGTACACGGTCAGACACAGACAATTTTTTAAATGAACTTTCGTTCATGGGAAAACCCCTTTTAATGTGACCGGCTTCCTCTGCCTGTAGACATGTCACGCATCCGCCGCCGGGATCAACCAAATGATTCACTGCACCTGCGCGGAATTCACGCGGGCACAGTAAATCAGGCCGACGCCATCTTTGTGCAGAAAATCCCCTATTCTATTGGTAAAGGATAACTTTTTTTGTTCATAAACCTTTAAATGATGTCAGTGGTTCTAGTACAACATTAAACTTATTAGTCACAGCAGCTGAAAAATCCCACACAGTTTAATGAAAATTTTAAGTAGTCGCAGTACTCTTGTGGAAATGATATCATCTCTATTGTGACATGTTGGTAATTTGCTGTGGCTCTGGGACTACTAAAATGAATAGTCAGAATGTGAAATTTTTTTTAATGACATTAACCATATGTTATCTGATAATCGAACAAATAACCTTTATTGATTAAAAAAAATTATTTTCCTGGAAGCTTTATTTTTCTATTAACGTCTATATCTTTCACATATCAATTAAACATTAATGTAAGCAACTTCAAAAGATTATTCAAACTAATGCTAAACAATAGTGTTGAATTGTGTGTATTTTGCACATTTTTTCACAGTTGAGAGGATTTCTGTACAACAACAGATATATGTCATATTGTACACGTTAAAGGGAATCTGTCAGGTCGAAGAAGGCGCCTGAACTGTTGTTGTACTGTATGGCAACACAGTGTTAAAAATGACTCAAACGAAATTCTAAGCCTTTAAATCGGTGAGAAAGTATACTTTTAAAATTGTGATGTGCCGCTCCTTCCAGGGCTTTCCATCCACTTGGCTTTAATCAACATCCCGCATGACATGACTAGTGGAACGTCAATCAAAGGTGAGTGGGCATGCTGAAAGTGGAGTCCGTGACCAGTCTTCACTGCAGCAAGTAGAAGAAGTGTTGTGCAATAAAGTGTTAAAAGTATATTTTTTTCATTCTTTCTAACACCTAAGGTAGGCATACAATGGCCCCCTGTGAATGACCATTGATCAGCTATTTGTTTGCCAACTGGCAGTCATCTAATAGTCTTCTAGCCAAGAACACATCCCATGTGCATAAAATAATCAGTAATAGACCATTTTGTGCACTGGGTCTGATCTCGGCAGCTTATATTTTGTTTACACAGGACGATGTGCTGCCAAGAGCAAACATTTGAAGCAAGCTGCAGAAGCATTTCCCTTTTGCTTGTTCATCAGATGATTGTTAGCTTATTTACACTTGCCGAATATCGGGAAACAACCATTCCTTGGAATACTCACTCATAATAATCCATGAGTGTAAATATATCGGGAAGTGATGGCACCGTATAAATATGCAGTGTAAGACCTTCACTCCGGTAAGGCACCTTAATCAATGAAACAGGTTCCTTTTAAAATATAATAAAGAAGTTTTCAAATTTGCAAATTGTTGTACACAGTGAAAATAGTGCTTCTGCTATAGCAAATGTGTAGGAATTTTTATTTTTTGCAAAACTACAGTTCAAATCTTGAAATGAAGCATTTCATTTTTGTTTTCGGCTGGGTACAACATTTTTCTTTGTACACATCTGTATAACTATATTCTTAAAAATGACATTAATAGAGAATTTCTACATTATCAACTGGTGAAACGTGAATGACAATGAAAATGCCAATTAAACCTTCAGTTGTCCCACTGTATGATGCCACATGAAAGGATATCATTTCAACCCGAGTACTAGCAGATCACACAAATGTAATTCTTTCCTATGAAAATCTAGCTCTACATACATAGAGGTTGCTTAGGGTGATAACGATATTTCCCTGGCAGGCTCAATGCCCGCTGCAACCTGAGATTGGCACATATCCCTGTATCAGAGGTAGCCAGTAACTGCAGGTGCAGCATGGGGGGACCACTTGGTAAAAACAGGCTTCCTTTGCGATTATTTACAAGAGGAATAGGATCTTGTTGCTCCAGGCTGAGCTTAGAGCTGGGCACACAGTTGGATGTGGCATTCGGGGGAGGAAAGGACATTCTTTGGACATTTAATCTAGCTTCTTTCTTTGTGGCTGAAGAAAGACAAAAAATTGAACAATTAGAAGCATAACGGGAAAACAAGATGGGGCTCTATTAAATTTGAAATTTCTTTCTGAGATTAAAGCTTTCTTTAGATTGAAGATGACACAAAGACAACATGGCTGACAGGACACAATACAAGACAACGAAGAATTGCATTACAACAATTTCATTAAGGATACATCAGTGATTTTCTCATTACATTAATCAACTTAGTAAGCACAGACATTTAACAGAATTTTATGTAGTTAATCTCATAAAATTTATCACCAACAAACAATATTGCGTTTTGTTCCAAAGATTACATGAAATCAGCTTGTAAAACACAAAATCACAAGAATTACACTAGACGCATCCTGCTACAAAATTTTGTTTGCAATGAAATTTGTGATTTACAACCATGTATTAGATTTGACAATATAATATTACACTATACTCAACATCTGCCAGTCTTTGGATTTTTGCCCTTAACCTAGCACAAAAAGAAACAGATCTATGTGCCAACACTAGTGTTGAGGATTCCGATACCGCAAGTATCGGGTATCGGCCGATATTCGCGGTATCGGAATTCCGATACCGAGTTCCGATACTTTCAGTATATCGGATACCGGAATCGGAAGTTCCCATAATTCAAAGAGCCAGAATTCAGCCAATGAGGAATCATTAGAAGTGTGGGCACATCCTGTTCTGCATGTTAGGCATGTAACTACTGGCATGGCTGTGATTGGCTGCTGAAATGAGGTCATGATGCAGTATAAAAGTCGCCGCTGCCATTTTGGGTTCACTCTGCTGTGAATTCAGTTAGGGACAGGACGCTGTGTTCTGACTGAGGGCCAGTTATGAGATAGCGATTTGCTTTATTGTGCTTTACCCAGGATAATTTAGCAACCGCTGTGTGAGAACCTTGTTTTTGCCTTGCAGCGCTGTTCAAGGCTGTCTGCAAGGTGTCTGTGTGAGTGCAGCTCACTCTGTAGTCTCGTCTGCAGCCACAGCTGGTTGTAGTCAGCTCAGGGTGCGTCACTGCCTCATACCGTTCCATTGTCCTTTTTTCAATTAGTGCAGCCTGCTGCACATTATTTCTGATTTATCCTATTAGTGGCTTTCCATCCGTATCCTGTTAGATTGTGGAAAAACACTATACAGGTTTACATAGAGGAGCTATTTTTGGCCTTGCAGCGCCGTTCACGGCTGTCTGCACGGTCTCTGTGTCTCTGTATGCCTTTAATGTCTCCTCCACCTCCCCCAATACATCCTACAATATTCTTAGTTGTTTTCCTTCATGTAGAATTAACCTACAAGGAAAGAAAGGGTTTATGTTAATTCCGATATTTTTGTCCCATTGACTTGCATTGGTATCGGTATCGGCGATATCCGATATTTTTTGAATATCGGCCGATCCAATCCGATACCGATACTTCTGGATATCGGAAGGTATTGCTCAACACTAGCCAACACTGTTCTTGAGACACAAAGTCTAACACTTGGTAGCCTTGCTTGACCACCTTATCCTTACTACTATGATGTTTATCATTTGCTTCAGTGACAATTCAATACTTATTTATAATGTTACTCTTTCTTCATTAGAAATATATAATTCTACAAACAGACTCACAAGAAATCACAAGAATAAAGCCCTTGTTACATAATATAACAGCAGTGGTATAAAAGGCACATAGTAGCTGGTGGCTTTGTGGCAGATTTTACACTGGATCCCAGGAACACCTGGCAATGTCTTGTTAAAAATATTCCTTTTTTACTATGTGTACTTTTCTACGATATAGTATAAAGAAATGTTGTGCTCAGGCTTAGATTGTCCCACTGGAGGACCAGGGAATCCCATGGTAGACCCCTATGGGGCATAATGATCACAGATGAAAAGGGTACAACAACGTAAGGGCAGAGGGAGACCACAGATGTCAGTGTTACTGCGAACAGAGAACCATTAGCTCAGGGATGCATAACCTGCAGCACAGGGGCCCACAATCCCATTCTATGAAGCTCGCAACCATTTGCACAGAAAAACAATTGATTGACAGGTTAACTATATGTGAGAAGCCACACACAGAAGAATGGTGGCTGGCAGCTGAGGAGCAGGGACTCCTGAGATATGAATGATATGGACTTCTTTTAAGGCTGGTTATCTATTTAAGTATATTCATTTGCTTATCCTAGCTGGTGTCTTGATTTTTTGTATTGCCCTATTTGTATACTTTCCATGATTACTCCTGATCACTTATGCATATACTTGTAGGCAGGGACGTAATAATAATAATTGATGCACACTTTGATGTATACCATTTTTGTCTTTTCAAATAGAGGCAGTGAATTGCTGTGTATTTTATTATACACACCCAGGATTTTGTGTTTATTACTACCTGTGCTGCACTTTAGATTAGGGGAGTAATTGGGTCCTAAGGTATAGCCATCTAAGAGTGGGAGTGTCATACTTTACAACCTAGGGTGCCAACCTCATGGACAGGTAAGGATTCCTATAAGTAGTTCTAGGGTATGATAGTCTCTATATATGACATCCTGTCAATATACACACGTGGTCAAAATTGTTGGTACCCCTCGTTTAATGACAGAAAAACCCACAATGGTCACAGAAATAACTTGAATCTGACAAAAGTAATAATAAATAAAAGATCTATGAAAATGAACAAATGAAAGTCAGATATTGCTTTTCAACTATGCTTCCACAGAATTAAAAAAAAATAATTAAACTCATAAAATAGGTCTGGATAAAAATGATGGTACCTCTGAAAATAATGTGACAAAAGGGACATGTTAAATCAAGGTGTGTCCACCAACGAGCATCACAGGTCACTACAATCTTGGAATCAGTGAGTGGGCCTGTACAGTATATAGGGCTACAGATACTCACTGTACTGTTTGGTGACATGGTGTGTATCACATCAACATGGACCAGAGGAACCAACCAACTAGTCACACACTATATACTTAATGGCACTTCCAATATCTATCTACACAAAACGCGGATTTAGATACCATTAACCGCACGAAGAGAACCAAGATATAAAATCAAGATATCTTTATTAAATCAATTTACAAGACAACAAAAATTAGTAATAAGACCTGATATAATGACAGAGTGTCCTGAAGAGAAAGGAGACCTGCACCGTATCCTAAATAACAAATAACAAATGTAACCAATGGTACTGATATAACAGCCTAATATGCTAGAAAATATATTGTGGAAATACAGGGAAATAAAGTTCCTCTCACTATTAGGATGATTATCCCGTCCACATATTTCACACATATAACTAATGCTATACACACCCATTAGTTAGTACGGCATATAAAGATATCAAATGTATATGTATACAGACCCAGATAATGCAATACAGCAGGTCCCCTTCCTCCTCGTGCGCCCCGACGCGCGTTTCGCCCAGAGCTTCTTCCGGGGGCGTGGTTTTAGTGAGGGCCAGACATCAAATATATATAGCAAGCTTCCAATAGAGGTTAGACACACAATAGGGGGCGTGAGCTATAGTGCGGTCAATTTGGCTTAACGGCGCATGCGTTCGATGTCTCCTCCAGATGTAATAGAAACATCTCCAGGTCAGCGTTCACTGGAGCGCAAGCAATTAATGCCGGCGTATCCAGGTAAATGAACGCTCCTGGAGATGTACGGAGCTGAGACCTCTATGCGCATGCGCACCACCCAGAGAACATACAAGACCTAACACATGGAGTACCGATCTATTGTTTTTTAAGATGGGTGAATATATTACCTAACAAGTGTATATAAATACAGGAAGAAGTGCAATATAAATAACATATGTTAATAACAAATCCCCATGATTGAGAAAAAAGGGGGGAAATTTTTACCTGAATATAGTGCATTTCATATAGATGTATTTTATAAAAAGTGCCGAAATACTACAAAAACGCCCTTCAAGAGGCATATTAAAGTGAATGAATAAAAAATATATATATTCAATAAATATAATTTATTTAACTGCGAGAAGTGCTGTGTGCTAAGTGCAATTAATACTAAAGTGCATTCGTGCCTATAGAGGTGAAGGTAATAAGAAACCATCTGTATATTCATAGTGTGAAAAGATCACTAATATATATCTTAATGGAATACAAAAAGATAGTATTTTTACCATTTAGAGACCATCATAGGAAAACCAATATCTAATATATCACGCAATTAAGATGCTTCATTATCTTCTTTTTCACATATTCTTTTTTTGTTCCTTTTTTCCTTTTCCTTTTTTAGTCCATTTTCAATCCACGGGTGTTCCGCCACCAGCTCCAACGCAACACCAGCCCACCCTCAGCTATCACCGAACGTGGAAAGGTAAGTGAATGGAATACAACACATTAATGTCAAACCATCTATTGAAAACAGAAAAAATACATCAATCAATAAAGTTATCTAACAATACACATATATGAACTAAAAACAACCCGATATAAAAATATATATAAAAATATATATAGTACCCTCGTTATTAAAAAGGATGTCCCAAATCATAAACATTATTTACCAATATTTATCTATAGAAATGCTGAAAAACCAGAACTCTCATTGAGTCCCTGTGGACTCATAGCCCCAAGGCGATAGATCCACTTACTTTCTAGCTGGGCTAGTACTCGACCAAGGTCACCTCCTCTTGTTCCCATATTCACCTGATCAATACCTCTCACACTGAGGTCTCTACTCCGGCAATCATGATATTTTTTGAAATGCCTGGGTATGGTTTTCAATGTACTCTCATCCTCAACCAATTTAGCTTTTTCGATATCATTTACATGTTCACGTGTTCTTATGCGAAGCTCTCGAGTTGTGAGGCCGATGTAGATTTTCCCACAAGTACATGTGGCTTGATATATAACACCCTTTGATACGCAATTCAAATTTTTGCGAATATCATATTTGCGTGAACCATTGTGATTGGAAAATGTGGTAGCCTTCACATGATTTAAACAGCCCTTGCATAAACCACATGGGAAGAAACCCACACGGTTCCCCCTAATAAATCCCTTTTGTCTGTTTTTAGGTTCGTAATGACTTGGGGCTATGAGTCCACAGGGACTCAATGAGAGTTCTGGTTTTTCAGCATTTCTATAGATAAATATTGGTAAATAATGTTTATGATTTGGGACATCCTTTTTAATAACGAGGGTACTATATATATTTTTATATATATTTTTATATCGGGTTGTTTTTAGTTCATATATGTGTATTGTTAGATAACTTTATTGATTGATGTATTTTTTCTGTTTTCAATAGATGGTTTGACATTAATGTGTTGTATTCCATTCACTTACCTTTCCACGTTCGGTGATAGCTGAGGGTGGGCTGGTGTTGCGTTGGAGCTGGTGGCGGAACACCCGTGGATTGAAAATGGACTAAAAAAGGAAAAGGAAAAAAGGAACAAAAAAAGAATATGTGAAAAAGAAGATAATGAAGCATCTTAATTGCGTGATATATTAGATATTGGTTTTCCTATGATGGTCTCTAAATGGTAAAAATACTATCTTTTTGTATTCCATTAAGATATATATTAGTGATCTTTTCACACTATGAATATACAGATGGTTTCTTATTACCTTCACCTCTATAGGCACGAATGCACTTTAGTATTAATTGCACTTAGCACACAGCACTTCTCGCAGTTAAATAAATTATATTTATTGAATATATATATTTTTTATTCATTCACTTTAATATGCCTCTTGAAGGGCGTTTTTGTAGTATTTCGGCACTTTTTATAAAATACATCTATATGAAATGCACTATATTCAGGTAAAAATTTCCCCCCTTTTTTCTCAATCATGGGGATTTGTTATTAACATATGTTATTTATATTGCACTTCTTCCTGTATTTATATACACTTGTTAGGTAATATATTCACCCATCTTAAAAAACAATAGATCGGTACTCCATGTGTTAGGTCTTGTATGTTCTCTGGGTGGTGCGCATGCGCATAGAGGTCTCAGCTCCGTACATCTCCAGGAGCGTTCATTTACCTGGATACGCCGGCATTAATTGCTTGCGCTCCAGTGAACGCTGACCTGGAGATGTTTCTATTACATCTGGAGGAGACATCGAACGCATGCGCCGTTAAGCCAAATTGACCGCACTATAGCTCACGCCCCCTATTGTGTGTCTAACCTCTATTGGAAGCTTGCTATATATATTTGATGTCTGGCCCTCACTAAAACCACGCCCCCGGAAGAAGCTCTGGGCGAAACGCGCGTCGGGGCGCACAAGGAGGAAGGGGACCTGCTGTATTGCATTATCTGGGTCTGTATACATATACATTTGATATCTTTATATGCCGTACTAACTAATGGGTGTGTATAGCATTAGTTATATGTGTGAAATATGTGGACGGGATAATCATCCTAATAGTGAGAGGAACTTTATTTCCCTGTATTTCCACAATATATTTTCTAGCATATTAGGCTGTTATATCAGTACCATTGGTTACATTTGTTATTTGTTATTTAGGATACGGTGCAGGTCTCCTTTCTCTTCAGGACACTCTGTCATTATATCAGGTCTTATTACTAATTTTTGTTGTCTTGTAAATTGATTTAATAAAGATATCTTGATTTTATATCTTGGTTCTCTTCGTGCGGTTAATGGTATCTAAATCCGCGTTTTGTGTAGATGGACCAGAGGAAGCAAAGGAAAGAGTTGTCCCAGGAAATTAGAAAGAAAATTATAGACAAACATGTTAAAGGTAAAAGTTATAAGACCATCGCCAAGCAGCTTGATGTTCCTGTGACTACAGTTGCACATATTATTCAGAAATTTAAGATCCATGGGACTATACCCAACCTCCCTGGATGTGGCCGCAGAAGGAAAAATTATGACAATCAATGACGGATAATACAAATGGTAACAAAAGTGCCCCAAAAAACCTCTAAACAGATTAAAGGTGAACTTTAAGCTCAAGGAACATCAGTGTCAGATCACACCATCCGTCGTTATATGAGCCAAAGTGTACCTCATGGAGACAACCAAGGAGGACACCATTGTTGAAAAAAAATCATAAAAAAGCCAGACTGGAATTTGCCAAACTACATGTTGACAAGCCACAAAGCTTCCAGGACAAAATCCTATGGACACATGAGACAAAAATGGAACCTTTTGACAAGGCACATGATCTCTATGTTCACACACGGAAAAATGAAGCATATCAAGAAACATGGAGGAGGCTCTGTTATGTTCTTGTGCTGCTTTGCTGCATCTGTCACAGGTTGTCTAGAATCTGCACAGGGTACAATGAAATCCCCATACTATCAAGGGATTTTAAAGAGAAATGTGCTGCTCAGTGTCAGAAAGCTTGGTCTCTGTCGCAGGTCATGGGTCTTGCAACAGGATAATGACCCAAAACACACAGCTAAAAACACCCAAGAATGGCTAAGAGAAAAACATTGGACTATTCTTAAGTGGCCTTCTATGAGCCCTGACCTAAATCCTATTGAGCACCTTTGGAAAGAGCTGAAACATGCCATCTGGAAAAGGCAACCTTCAAACACGAGACAACTGGAGCAGTTTGCTCTTGAGGAGTGGGCCAAAATACCTGTCGAGAGGTGCAGAAGTCTGTCGTTTGATTGCAGTAATTGCCTCAAAAGTTTGTGCAACAAAATATTAAGTTCCATCATTTCTGTCCAGGCCTATTTCATGAGTTTAACTTTTTTTAAATTATGTGAAAGCACGGTTGAAAAGCAATGTCTGACTTTCTTTTGTTCATTTTCATGGATTTTTTTATTTATTATTACTTTTGCCAGACTCAAGCTACATTTGTGGGTTTTTCTATCATTAAACGAGGGGTACCAACAATGTTGACCACGTGTGTATATTTTTCGTGGACATTTCTATATCTTAGCTGTTAAATGCGTATTTGGATACACACCTTCTAATATATGTTTTTGAGAGTTTTTTGAGTTTTTAACTTAAGCATTTTGGCTGTGTGCACACGATGCGGAATTTATGTGGAAACGCTGCAGTTCCGCACAGTGATTTACAGTACAATGTAAATCAATTTGAAAAAAAAGCTGTGCTAATGGTGCGGAAAAATCCGCATGAAAACCGCTGCGGAACAAAAGAAGTAGCATGCTACTTTTTTTGTGCGGAACTGCAGCTTTTCTGATCCCTTCCATAATAGAAATCCGCGGGGTAAAAAACGCAGAAAATCCGCACAAAATCCGCACCAAAGCCGCACAAAATCCCAGCAAATCCGCAGCAAATCCGCACCTGTGGTTTCTGCCAGGAGATGAGGATTTTGGGCGGAAAATTCTGCACCCCAATCCGCAACGTGTGCACATAGCCTAAAGGTTTTTTAGGGGTCTATTTTTTGGTGGTTTCTAGATTTAAACTTGCTAACATGGCCTGCAGCGTCTCTGGACTTGTCTCCCATAGAGCAGATCTTGGATGTCATTGGTTGATAATTGCAAAGGGAGCTGCCAGCAGTCTTTATGGGTCTTCATGATTTGCTTTACTTACATGCACAACTAATTGTATTTAGAATGGCAGAACATTCCCCAGGCAACCAATCTTGAGGAGTGTATTACACAGTGGCAGAGATGCACTTAATGCAAACTCCCACAATTGTACAGCACAGTAGATGTGCAGGAGCCACCTGTATTTTACAGTCAATACTATGCTCTAATAGGAAAAATGCCTAAAAATATTTGCATTTAGCTGTAGTGTGGGCCCTTAGAGTTAATTCTACTGGGGAATCTTAGGCACCCCAATCCAACACCGTCTATGTTAAAGGCCCCGTCTCACACAGCGACGCTGCAGCGATACAGACAACGATGCTGATCGCTGCAGCGTCGCTGTGTGGTCGCTGTGTGGTCGCTGGGGAGCTGTCACACAGACCGCTCTCTCCAGCGACCAACGATCAGGGGAACGACTTCGGCATCGTTGAAACTGTCTTCAACGATGCCGAAGTCCCCCTGCAGCACCCGGGTAACCAGGGTAAACATCGGGTTACTAAGCGCAGGGCCGCGCTTAGTAACCCGATGTTTACCCTGGTTACCAGCGTAAATGTAAAAAAAAACAAACAGTACATACTCACCATCTGTTGCCCGTCAGGTCCCTTGGCGTCTGCTTCCTGCTCTGACTGAGCCGCCGTACAGTGAGAGCTGAGAGCAGAGCGCAGCGGTGACGTCACTGCTGTGCTCTCACTTTACGACGGCTCAGTCAGAGCAGGAAGCAGACGCCAAGGGACCTGACGGGCAACAGATGGTGAGTATGTACTGTTTGGTTTTTTTTACATTTACGCTGGTAACCAGGGTAAACATCGGGTTACTAAGCGCGGCCCTGCGCTTAGTAACCCGATGTTTACCCTGGTTACCAGTGAAGACATCGCTGGATCGGTGTCACACACACCGATTCAGCGATGTCAGCGGGACCTCAACGACCAAAAAAAGGTCCAGGCCATTCTGACACGACCAGCGATCTCGCAGCAGGGGCCTGATCGCTGGTACGTGTCACACATAGCGAGATCGCTACTGAGGTCGCTGTTGCGTCACAAAACTTGTGACTCAGCAGCGATCTCGCTAGCGATCTCGCTATGTGAGACGGGGCCTTAACACAGCAAAGTCTCACATCAGAAATTCCAGGGGAGCAAGCATTACCCAACTTATTGGCTTAAATGAGAACTACATCATGCTTAATCAGCAAAAGGTAAAAGTGGTGCCCCAACTGCTAATATATTGCATGATCACACACAAAAATTTAGGTTGCATTTAGAGGAGACGATATCTTATATATTAAAGTCATCTGGCGCTTTTTTACCGGCCTCTTTACACATACTGATGAAGAATGAAGGGATTAGAATGATCACTAATAGATCATTCTGTCCCCATACATGTAGATGTTATAGACACCACATCTTCTGTTTACAAGAGGCGATGTGATAACAAGATCAATGGCAATGATTCATTAAAGAGAATCTGTCAGTAGGATCAACCCTCCTAAGCCGTCTATATGGGCATGCAGGTCATAGGAAGCTGAATAAAATAATACCTTGATATCTGTGATCTAAAGTCTTATTCCAGAGAATTCTATGTTTTCCCTATATGTAAATGACCTCTTCCAGGCTATGGGTAGGTCGTTGCATGGAAGATAACTCTAACTACAGGGCTGTGGGAAGAGAGGGGCTAACTGCCAGAAATTATGGGCAGCACGGTGGCGCAGTGGTTAGCTCAGCAGCTTTGCAGCGCTGGAGTCCTGGGTTCAAGCCCCACCAAGGACAACATCTGCAAAGAGTTTGTATGTTCTCTCCGTGTTTGCGTGGGTTTCCTCTGGGTACTCCGGTTTCCTCCCACATTCCAAAGACCTACTGATAGGGAATTTAGATTGTGAGCCCCATCGGGGACAGCGATGATAATGTGTGCAACCTGTAAAGCGCTGCAGAATATGTTAGAGCTATATAAAAATAAAGATTATTATTAAATAGCGCATCTTACAGATGCGCCGTGGCTGGGGGCAGATGTTTTTAGCCGGGGGGGGGGGGCAAAAACCTTGGTCTCTCTAGGCTATTAATATATGTCCTCAGTCACTGGCTTTCTCTCTCTGGCGCAGAAAATTGCGTGGGAGCCCACGCCAGTTTTTTACGTGAATACATTCTTTTAAATACATACAGGTCCCAAATTTTACACACACATACTACTAACAGTATTAGACACTGACATCTATAAATCTAGCTGTTCTGCAAAGGTTGACTGTATGTAAACTATGTCTCCTATACTGTCAGCTTCTGCAATGATTTTACAGAAGCCGACAAATGAATTATCAGCTATTCTGCTATCTCTCTATGAAATATAAAGATATATATATATATGTGTGTCACTGACATATATATACTATATATATATGTATATATATATATATACACACACACATACACCTATTCTATGTGCATATATGTAATCTATCTTTTATATTATAACCTGTCAGTATTTTTTTTACACTAGCCGCATATGAAATGCCGGCTTCTCAATGGACATCAGTGCGTAAAAATCACACAGCACTCGCGAGTGCTGTGCAATTTTTTATTGCACCCATTGACTTCTATTGAAGGGTGCGATCTTTTTTCTGATTTCATTCGCAGCATGCTGAGATGTTTTTCCAGCCTGATCGTGATCCGATCCGAGCTGAAAAAAAAATGCAGATTTGCACACGATCATAAATTAATATTGGTCCGAATTCAATCCTATTTTTTTATTGGATTAAATTCATCCAATTTCATCACAAGTGGGCATGAGCCCTAACTCTGCTAGACTTCAATCCTCTCCCACAGAGAGTGAATGTTGCAATTGAACAGATCAGTCGATAAGAATCTTTGCACCAGAATTAGGTTTTCCTCACAAGCATTCAACCCATTAGGTTGACATTCAGATGTGAATCAAATGTGTCATGGTCACCACATTGAATATGTGAATTAGTGATGAGCGAGTGTACTCGTTGCTCGGGTGGTCTCTGAGTATTTGCAACTGCTCGGAGATTTAGTTTTTGTTGACGCAGCTGCATGATTTACGGCTGCTAGCCAGCCTGAGTACATGTGGGGGTTGCCTGGATGCTAGGGAATCCGCACATGTATTCAAGATTTCTATCAGCTGTAAATCATGCAGCTGAAGCAACGAAAACTAAATCTCCGAGCAGTTGCAAATACTCGGAGATCACCTGAGTGTGCTCGGGAAAACCAGAGCAACGAGTACACTCGCTCATCACTAGTAACAATTAAATTAAAAAAGGTCATGTTTTAGGAGATCAAGCTGAGAAATTACAACTGTGGTCAGCATTATTTTCACCCCTGAATACTAAATCCACCATATAATTATCCCCTGAAATAAAGTGTACAGTGAAACTGATTTTATATTCAAAATTGTATTTTATACAGAAAAGCAAAAGTCACAAGATTAAAAAAAAAATGTGGCAGAAGGAGAGGATACAAAATTTTAAACAATGCCAGGGCACAATTAATGGAATCCTTCGCTAAGTATTAAAAAGCAAACAACAAAATCAGGCTAGTCTGTGTTTCATTTGGCTGAATAGAAATGAGGCTTGTGCAATTAGTAGAGAAATGAAAAGCAGGAATCGGGTGCGGGTGTGAAAAAGTAGACCACTTTTTCTCCCTGCACACCTTCCCTGCTTACCTGCACACCGCTGAACCATGTCTATGTAATTTGTAATAAAGGACTTTTAGCTTCAAGGATTCGTTAAATGCTGTTTTTCGTTTCTCCACTAATTGCGTACTTCGCCTCAGGACATGCACCACCGTAAATAATCCATTTAAAAGTTGCTACGGTCTGAAATGGCACAGTTAAGCATTCGAATATTTGTGTATATATGCTTCCACTCTACACAGCTATCTAGAAATTAAGCTTAAGTCTTTCTTGCTATTATTATCAAGCACAAGCAGTCTGTGCTCTTCTTGTTCCACAGTGAAGTTGCCACACTGTTTGCCACTATGTTTGTAAATTTTATAATACAAAGTGTATATAGATGTATTATTCAAAGAAACACCTTTTTATATTTATATTAATTTATATTATAACAGGTTAATCAAGCGGCGTTTCAGTAAAAAGAAAATACACAAACTTTTGAATTACTTTTTTGGTGCTATATGTGAAATTGCTTTAAACGTGATGAAAAAGGCTAGAAATGTGTTGCCGAATAAAATGCTCTACTACTACTGAAAAATATCCACCAGGAATCTTCTGGCACGTGGTGAAAAGAGGAAAATTGATAAGAGAACCCTCTGAAAGTCGGTTTGAAATGTGGAAAGAAACCGTACAAAACTTCCAAATAAATTTAGGCTGAGCTGGAGACATCTGAAGCGATTGTTTCCATACTACGCACTCCGAATAAAATAGACCTCTATGGCCAATAGCTGATGAGGACCTCACTGCTTCGAGAAGGGCATAAAAAAGTGACTGTTCAATGGACAGATAAAACCAGATTAAAGCACTTTGGCAATGCAAGCCAGTGTTATTTTTATAGAAGACAATACAGAATAGTGTACCCTACCTATAGCAAATAATGGTGGAAGATACACAATATTGTGGAGGCAGGTTTTTCTGGGGGACGGATCACGTGCTGCGGACTCAGTGATGGGTTGGTTTCATTAAATTGACGATGTGTTGATGGTGTGGAAAGGTGACGAGGCCAGCCTATCTCATTTTATCCAAACTCTTAATAATAATAATTCTTTTAATTTAACATTTATGTACAAATGGCATTCCAATAAAATTGATTTTTCGGACTTAACGTTATGTGTCGCGGAGGATGGATCAATTGAGATGGATTTGTACCACAAGGACACAGCGGTCAATTCCCTCCCTCATGCCTCCTCGGCACATAACTATTCGGTTATTAAGGCCATCCTGGTTTGTCAATTCTTCAGGAACAGGCTCCACTATGCCCCACTTTGAGAGATAGTCCATCATTTTTGCTGAACGCTTTAGAGAAAGGGATTATAGCAATCGATGTATAAAGGAGGGGTACAGATGGGCTAAATTCACTAGGAGGGAGGACTTACTCAGACAATCTATGAAAAGTAGGTAGCAGAATTCCTGTCACACGAGCTTCATTTCTACCTCTAATTGCCGCTGGGATCGGATCCGTGAGATTTTGACAAAAACATTGGTCAGTGCTACGTACTGACAATATCCTGGTGGCCCATCTGTCCCCACACCCATTAATGATGCAATGCAGAGGGAAAAATCTGAGGGACCATCTGGTAAAAAGCCATTACGCTGCTAAAACTGTCTCTTTGTCCAATTCTAGGGGACCCAAACATGGGTGCTTTCTCTGTGCGTCATGTGTCTCGTGCCCTAACATCCTTAAATGTGGGACCTTCAAATCTGGGAGCAGGGAATATAGGATTATATTTCTTGCAATACTACATATGTGATCTACTACGCGACTTGTCCCCGCTCTCTTATTTATGTGGGTCTCACGTATAGAGAGTTGAAGGTTAGGACACGTGAACACGTAAGGAACATTTTGGCCGCCAGAGATGTGCAGGATCTATCTACACTTAAAACACTACCTAAGCACTTCAGGTTGCTTCACGGATCAGATCCCAGTGGTTTGAAAGTAAGGGGATAGGATTCATGGTGGTGTCAGGGGTGGTAATGTGACCCAAGTTTTGGCACAACGTGAGTGCAGGTGGATTGTCACCCTTGACACCATGTCCCCTAAAAGATTGAATGAAAAGTTGAGTTTTGTCCCCTTCCTATGAGCAGCCCCCCTCATTGTGTGATGGGTATATAATTTATACTGGTGTTTCCTCCACTGCTTCGCTGGTCTTGAATTCAATTGTTTGGCAACATCTTGGTCTAACCTTCCTGATCTGCTCCTAATTATGAGTTTTTGTTTTCCATCATGCTTTTATTTGTTTTTAACTTGTGTTCGTCTCCCCTTGTAGTTTGTATTATCCTGTTGGCCTTTGGATAGATGCCTTTTTTCATTCAGGATCTGTTATCACCCTTTGTCTGACAGATTTTAATCTCAAATGAATGACCGGGATCGTACACTCTGGGATGGGACTATGATTATGCTACTTCCAAATTTGTTTATGTTTGTCTCTGCGGTTTTTGCCTTATTCTTGTATTGAATTGCACTTTCACATTATGGTCACTTTTAGTTCATTATTTTTATTTTATATTTATATTTTTTTTTGTTTGTTTTTATTTTCATTTTCTTTATTGTTTAGTTACCCTTGTATGGTGATTCAACATATTCTGTGATTCGCCTCTTAATTGGTATTCTCTTATTTTATTTATTTTTTATTTCATTAATGTATCCTTATATTTTTATAATATATTTTGGTTATTATTCTATGCACTTTTGTTGTCACTCATATGTGACCTTGTTCATTATTGTTTTTTAAAAATGGCTGTTGTGGTATATATATATATATGTATTAATGTTCTGACTTTGGCATCAAGATTTAATATTGCACCTTTGTTATTATATTCACTTACAATTTCCACTGGACAGGTCTGACTTATATATTCTTTTTAAAAGATTTTTATCAGTGCCATCTAAGGAGCCTTTATTTTCTTACACTATGCTGATTGATTAGAGGATATTATTGTTGGTGGTAGATGGGATTTTGTCCTATATTCTCCCATTGGGGTTGCACTTTTGGTCTTCATAAATATGGCCACCGTAGTGCACACGCGCACTCTGATTCCGGGGTTGCTCTGCTTTCCCTGCGGTTCTCGATTGTCACACCCAGTGACGTCATCAGGTGCCGATGAACCCGGGGGAGAAGTCACTTCCGGCGTTTAACTTCCGGGACGCGTGCGCCGCACATACCGGCATCCATGGCCACATTCCTATTTAAACCCCTTGAGGCATGACACAATATGCTTCCCTTTTGAAAAAGCTCACACGAAACACGTGTCAAGGGACCAGCAGGGAGACACGTAGACACTGCCACTACTTATGGGTAAGTGGGATTAATCCTCCCTGACCTACATACCCGGGGATATATGCAACATATGCCTAACTGATTGGATATTATATACACTGAATACGAGTATGTACCTTCCTTGGGTCTTTGTATCTTTGGGATAGGATTCCCACATGCCTCTGGTTACTTAGGTGCTCACTGTCTCTCTGCTGTATCAGCATGTCTCCTTCCTTTTTGCCTTCCTGTTGTTGTCATTTGGCATGATGCTTTATAAAATTGTTATTTATGATATTTAAATAAAAATACGATTTTCTATCTTATCGGTGGTGCTGTTGTACTCTGTTTTTCTTTGTATATTGGGAAACAGAACCCAGCAAAAGTTAATGAGCTTACGAGAACTGCAGTGGAAGAAACAAGTGGGAGAAGCTTGCAGATAGCTACAAAATAGCTACAAAATAGCTAAAAATGTGTAAATGCTGTCATTATAGTAAAAGGTTGTGCAACCAAGCTGTCACGGGGGTACTGGGTAGACTAAGGCTTGTTACCCGGGCCCCTGCGATATCCCTCAGACTAGGGAAAACCCTGTCTGTCCCTCTCCCAGAATTTACACTAATGGTGTGCTTGTCTGGGCCACCAGGCCTGACCCTGACTCCTATTTCAGCCCTATGCTGAAACCTCCACCCGCCACCCAGTGATTGGACCACACACCCACCTCAACAGAAAGCACAGACAGGGAAAACTAAAAACGCACCACGCCGCAGACACACAGGAAAACACTATAACATGCACAGGGCAAAACAAATACAAATATAGGAAGGAGAAATATGACAAAGGATAATACACCTCCGGATACGATATTTCTACTCCAAGACCACCACTCCAGACCGGAATCACTAGGCACGAGGCACAAGCTATAATCGGCGACGCCCAAAGTCCAGCAGAACTATTTAAAGGCAGTGGGCGTGACCCAGCCTCCAACCCGAGTACCAGCTAAATTAACCCCGGACAACCTAGATAAAATCTAGTAGGCGCCACTGAGCATATAGTGGACGAATGCGGAATTACCGCTGTCTGTCGGACGCCCTAGTGTGAATAGCGTCCGACATGACACAAGCATTAGAGAAGTATGCCTTTAATGCAGCTTATGACTGGTTGTATATGTTGACAGGTCAGTTTTGTTGTTGAATGAATTTGGACATGCTATGAAAATATTCTTATGATATATAGTTGGCATCTACTGTATATCCAATTATTTCTGAAGATATTAGCCTTTATTATAATAAACAATCAAGGGTGCCAATAAAGTTGATCACATCTGGAAATCACTTTAAGGAATAACACAACCACTATAATCAGGCTTACAAAAACATATTTGATTTGCTAACTGCAAAAACATGTAATTTGCAGTAAAATTATTCAAAAGTGTAAATTTGCTTTAAAAACCATACCAATTGATTAAAATGAGATGTCATATCTCTGGCATAAACAGGAAAATAAAAACTAATGTCTATTTCAACTGTTAAATGTAAACACTCAATAAGTTTAGTTAATAGTTTTCTCTGTAATTTTTTACCATATACAGGTAAAATTGGATTTTCAAGTCTTAAATTTTGTTTTACAAAAAATGAAAATGGATAAATAAAATGCCAAATAACATAAGCCTGAAATTCCTGGTAGATAGGCCATTAGAATTTCCTTTTTGTGAAAAAAGGGTTAACATGGGAACTGCTAAGAAAATACAGCTTCAACCTTTGTGCTGTTAGCTCTGAGCCATCCAAGGATGCTTATTGCAGCCGTCAGCTGCCGCATAGACTTAAAACCCGGCACGATAACTCCTAGTCTCATCTGCCCCTTGTCAAACCCAGGAAGCTGGGTTAGGAGGAGACTCAGTGTGGCAGCTTCACTGTGGAACTGGAAGAGCCCAGACGGCCCCTGTCTCTCTGTTTCTGGGCAAAGCAAGTGATGGCTCCTTAATGCATTCCTTATCAAAGGTATTTTTCCCTATTACTTAACTTGCCTTACAATTCCTTACCAGGTCAAGTAAGCCCAGGAGAGAAGACATTAAAAGGACTCATAAATATAGCTGATGGCAATGGTGCATTTTAATAGTATTAGTGAATATTGAGATTTTACACTGTAATACAAAAACCTGGGGTACAACTATGCTAATTCTTACTAAGAATAAACTGAATAAAAAATGATAATTACCCGGACAGACACATAACACAATACAGGAGTCCGTATAGATGACCGCCCAGTGGAAGAGCACAAAGTTTAATAGCAGGCAACCAGTGACATTACAAATGATGTCGTTCTATTAAGTCTAGTAATGTACTGCAAGTGCCTTGTATTTAGTCCAGTGGTAAGCACAATCAACCGGTGTCATTCCTTTTCTTGTAAATGGCTTTGCCTTCCTGCGCTCCATGCACACATCTGTCCTTGTCAGTCACAACTCTGGCATCTCACTCCGTCTCATCTAATCCATACTTCTCTGCTGGAGCTGTCTGTTAGATTAAGATCAACCATTGCTCTGAGTTCTTCTGTCTCGCTCTCCTCCTCTTAATTAGCCTCTTGTATATATCACTGGGTAATTCTATGCCTTTCACTAGTAATCTGTATCAACCTTTCAATATCTATACATCCTTCACAGTGCATCCATCTCTATCTACCCTCTATTCACCTTCCCTGATCTATCAGCTTGCTGTCTAACTAGGTGACTGTTTTTTTTCTGGGTTCTGCACCTATCTCCTGTCTGTCGGAGCAGTTTTCCTCATCTCCATTTCACTTCCAGGCTCTGCACCTACCTATTAGTCTATGTTGGTAGAACTATCAATCTCCAGCTTGCTTTTTCCTGTACTTTTCTCATGAGATGTTTCCTACAGGGATTAAAGGACCTGAAGCTCGGTTCACTGTACCCGTGCGCTGCCAGCCTTATTCAATCTTCTACCAAACTCCAAGCTTCATGTGTAATGGGGCAGGGTTGGTACATCAGCAAGCTGCTTCTTTCCATAGGAAGGCCAGAATATTTGGCTATCATTTGTTTTGAAAACCTCTTTTGTCTGTTTGTTTCCAGGTTGCTTTAAAGGAATAATAAAGTAAAAGGTGAACAAAAGAATCTACTCATAATATATATGGAGTGTTCTTCCAGAACAAGTAGTTAAAATACTAAATATAACACTAGGGGAGCAGTCCGATGGCCGTATAAAATGGACAATAATCACATCGCAATGCTCGGACTGGCTGGCAGCTTTCCTGACCCAAGTGTGACAGCTGCATAGAAACACAGGTTTTACCCCTGAGGTCAGGAGAGCTACTGGCCAGTCCCAGCATTGTGATGCGATCGTCGCCCATATTTTAACCCCTTTCTGACCACGGACAGGATAGTACGTCCGAGGTCAGATACCGCGCTTTGATACAGGGCTCCGGCGGTGAGCCCGCATCAAACCCGGGACATGTCAGCTGTTTTGTACAGCTTATTAGAACACAGCTTTGAAGCACATGACCACACCAAGTAATGATAAAATAAATACCTTTATTGTAATTCATTTAAAAATATACAAGAACAGTGCCAAGTCACATGTTGACTAACAATAATTTATGACATAACCAGAGTACAATTAATGAGGAGAAATGGGTGCACCCACTAAAATGTGCTGCACCATGGAAACAGCATGGGCATCTGGATGGGAAATATCAAGGGGCCATAGGTAAAAACTGCTAAAGTGCTTAGTGCATAAAGTGCCAATAATAATAAGGCTATCTCATTGCAAAGTAAATATACCGATGTCCCATCAGAAAAACATATACCCATCAAAGATCCTTACCCATACTCGAATCCGCCCGGGCGCGGGTGCGTGCACGTGGATTCGAGTATGGGTAAGGATCTTTGATGGGTATATGTTTTTCTGATGGGACATCGGTATATTTACTTTGCAATGAGATAGCCTTATTATTATTGGCACTTTATGCACTAAGCACTTTAGCAGTTTTTACCTATGGCCCCTTGATATTTCCCATCCAGATGCCCATGCTGTTTCCATGGTGCAGCACATTTTAGTGGGTGCACCCATTTCTCCTCATTAATTGTACTCTGGTTATGTCATAAATTATTGTTAGTCAACGTGTGACTTGGCACTGTTCTTGTATATTTTTAAATGAATTACAATAAAGGTATTTATTTTATCATTACTTGGTGTGGTCATGTGCTTCAAAGCTGTGTTCTAATTAGTTATGTGGAAGCATCACGTTTCTAGTCTTTGAGTGGCTTTAAGGGGTGGTCCCAAAGTCTACTATGGTATTGGTTTTTGAGATTGTGTATCTGTTTTGTACAGCTGACATGTGCCCACAATAGCGGCGGGTGAAATCGGGATTCACCTGCCGCTATTAACTAGTTAAATGCCGCTGTCTAACGGCATTTAACCTGCGCTTCCGGCCGGAAATGAGCGCATCGCCGACCCCCGTCACATGATCGGAGGTCGGCGATGCTTCAGAATAGTAACCATAGAGGTCCTTGAGACCACCCTGTGGTCGGCGCTCACAGCACACCTGCATTTCTGCTACATAGCAGCGAACATCAGATCGCTGCTATGTAGCAGAGCCGATCGTGTTGTGCCTACTTCTAGCCTCCCATGGAGGCTATTGAAGCATGGCAAAAGTTAAAAAAAAAGTAAAAAAAAATGTGAAAAAAAAAAAATATATATAAAAGTTTAAATCACCCCCCTTTCGCCCCATTCAAAATAAATCAATAAAAAAATAATCAAACCTACACATATTTAGTATCGCCGCGTTCAGAATCGCCCGATCTATCAATAAAAAAAAGCATTAACCTGATCGCTAAACAGCGTAGCGATAAAAAAATTCGAAACGCCAGAATTACTATTTTTGGTCGCCGCGACATTGCATTAAAATGCAATAACGGGCGACCAAAAGAACGTATCTGCACCAAAATAGTATCATTAAAAATGTCAGCTCAGCATGCAAAAAATAAGCACTTATCCGACTCCAGATCATGAAAAATGGAGATGCTACGAGTATCGGAAAATGGCACAATTTTTTTTTTTTTTTTTTAGCAAAGTTTGGAATTTTTTTTCACCGCTTAGATAAAAAATAACCTAGTCATGTTAGGTGTCTATGAACTCGTACTGACCTGGAAAATCATAATAGCAGGTCAGTTTTAGCATTTAGTGAACCTAGCAAAAAAGCCAAACAAAAAACAAGTGTGGGATTGCACTTTTTTTGCAATTTCACTGCACTTGGAATTTTTTTCCCGTTTTTTAGTACATGACATGGTAAAACCAATGATGTCGTTCAAAAGTACAACTTGTCCAGCAAAAAATAAGCCCTCACATGGCCAAATTGACGGAAAAATAAAAAAGTTATGGCTCTGGGAAGGAGGGGAGCGAAAAACGAACACGGAAAAATGGAAAATCCCAAGGTCATGAAGGGGTTAAGGCTGTCTGACTATGTCCCTAAGATTATACCCAAACCAATAGTAATCAAATAACAGCCACAAGATAAAGTGCTGGCTAATACAGAATGAAAAGAAGCAACAGATTACAAGGAAGTCAAATTACTGGAGAAGGGGATAAGCATGGCATCCAACACACTTCACTTAACCAACAGAGCTCCAAAGACACCTATTATCCTCTTGCCTAGCAAAAAAGAGATCCATAGATGGAACAGTCTGATTCATGGCTGATCGCTTCTCTTAAAGACCCATTAGGGTAATAGAATATGACCAATTAAAACATCATCTGAAAGCTTAATAGTTAGGGCAATGATACATAGTAATTCATAGAGACTTGGAAGCAGCTACTGTAAAATATACAAATGCTTTGACTCTATTCTTCATTTTATGTGCTTTAGCATTATATGCACCATTCTTAAATGGAAACATTTTAATTCCTTTTACATTAAATATTGTGCATGTTGTTTTAGTTCTATGATGCAGAACACCAACTTTCATTCTGGGAAAAAGTTCTGCAGTGTCATTGTCACAATGTGCCATAGTGTCATTTCTGACAAGTATTGCTAAGTAATTCCACTAATTACCACAAAGTACAAGACTAATGCATAATATCCAAAGCAGATACTGTATATATATGTATACAGTATGTATGGTATATCTACTATACAAAACTATGAGCTCATTTCTATTGAAAATTAATGTGGAGCAAACATCTGTTGGTTTTACTGCAGTTAATTGATAAGTTTGTCTAAAATTACTTTCAAATACAATAATAATTCATTGCAAGCACATGTACAGCTGATTATGCTCCCACATTGCGTATCTGCACCCGTTCAGTGGCTCCGTCAGAGATTAAGTTAGAACTCCCACCCAGCAAAACGGGGCTTAGACTATAGCCATAGACTATAATGGTGATAGCAGAGCAAACATGCTCTCTGTCGTGCATCATTTTCGGGAGTCTATGCCTACAGGAGGACACAGACTGCTACATCTGAGTTCGCCTCCTGTAGGCACACATTCCTGAAAATGATGCACGGCAGAGCTCACTTTCACTTTCTCGGCACCATTACAGTTTATGGCCCGTTGGCCCATATGTTCAAACCCTGTTTTACTGGGGGTTCAGACATAAGCCCTGACGGGGACACTGAACAGGTGCATAGACACAATGGGAAAGCACTCTAACCCACACTTGCAATTGATGTTGGCTTGAAAACTTACTTAAGCACACCTATTTTTTTTTGTTTGAAAATGTAGACTAATTTATTTTTGATTATTGACAACAAAAAACACCATTCACCTCACATAGCTCTTAACTCAAAAGTGTGCAAAAATGGGGCATTCATTCTTACAGTCTACAACTGCAAACTAAAGGTCTAAAGTGAGTAAACTAAGATTTGAAGCAAGTAAATCAAAGCAGAGAGCTAAATTCTACAAGGATCAGCCAAATCTAGTGCACAGTGTGTGATTTGCTGGGCAAATCTTTAAACTATTTGTCAAACTATTGGACATCAATAGCACAGTCATTTACTGTTTTTAAACCCCTTCACTCCCCAAGATTGTTTTCACCTTCATGACCAGGCCAAATTTAACATTTCTGCCCAGCATCACTTTCTGAGAATGTTTTGTCGATACGTATTGTACATCGTGATGGTGGTTAAATGTTTTCGATATAACTTTTGTTTATTTGTGAAAAAAAATCGGAAATTTTATCAATTTTCAAAATTTCATTTTTATGCCCTTTAATCAGAGAGTTATGTCATACAAACATAGTTAATAAGTAACATTTCCAACATTTCTACTTTACGTCAGAACAAGTTTTATAACAAAAAATTTTTTTTAGAAAGTTGGAAGGGTTAAACGTTGACCAGCGATTTCTCATTTTTCCAACTAATTTTGCAAAACCATTTTGCTTAGGGACCACATCACATTTGAAGTGACTTTGAAGGGTTTATATGACAGAAAATACCAAAAAGTGACACCATACTAAAAACTGCACCCCTCAAGGTGCTCAAAACCACATTAAAAAGTTTATTAACCCTTCAAGTGCTTTACAGGAATTAATGGAATGTGGAAGGAAAAAATAAACATTTAACTTTTTTTCACAAAAATTTTACTTTAGACCCACATATTTTTATTTACACAAGGGTAACAGGAGAAAATGTAACCCAAAATTTGTCGTGAAATTTTTCCTGAGCTCGTCGATACCCCATGTGTGGGGCAAAAATACTGTTTTTGACTCTTTGAATGTAAAATTTGCTGAAATAATTAGCAGATGCCATGTTGCATTTGGAGAGTACCTGATGTGCCTAAACAGTGGAAACACCCAACAAGTGACCCCATTTTGGAAACTAGACCCCTCATGGAACTTATCTAGATGTGTGGTGGCACCTTGAACCCTAAGGTGCCTCACAGAAGTATGTAAAGTTGAGCCGTGAAAATTTAAAAAATCCCACAAAAAATATAGTTAAGCCCCATTTTTTTCTATTTTCACAAGGGTAACAGGAGAAAATGTACCATACCAGTAATTGTATAATTTCTCCTGAGTACACCGAGACTCAACATGTGGAGGAAAACTACTATTTGGGTGCAAGGCAGGGCATGGAAGCGAAAGAGCGCCATTTGACTTTTTGAATTTAAAATTTGCTGAAATCATTAGTGGATGTCATGCCGCGTTTGGAGAGCCTCTGATGTGTATAAACAGTGGAAAGCCCCAAAAGTGACCCCATTTTGGAATCTAGAGCCCTCAAGGAATGTATATAGATGTGTGGTGAGCATCTTGAATTCCCATTTGCTTCACAGAAGTTTATAACGTAGAGCCGTGAATGTTTCTCACAAGAATGTTCTTTTAGTACCAAATTTTGCATTTTTACAAGGGTAAAAGGAGAGAATGGAACCCAAAAGGTGTCGTTCTATTTCTTCTGAGTATGCAGATATCACATATGTGGGGGTAAACTACTGTTTGGGCACATGGCAGTGCTCACAAAAGAAAGAATGACAGTTTGTAATGCAGACTTTGATGGAATGGTCTGCAGTTGTCATCTCTTGTTTGGAGAGCCCCTGATGTGCCTAAACAGTAGAAGACCCCCACAAATGACCCCATTTTGGAAACTAGACCCCTCAAGAAATTTATTTAGATGTGTGGTGAGCACCTTGAATCAACAGGTGCTTCAAAGAATGTTATAGTATAACACAATTTCCAAATTCATTGCTGTGACTACCGTTCATCACACAGTAATCATGTCTACCTCCTTAAATTAGTCATATCACAAACACAGAGAACCAAAGGAAGCTTTTTTTCTTATAAAATTAGAAAACCTTTATTACAACAACAACGAAATTTTAAAAACTACTTAAAAAATGCCAGCACATAACACAGTATTGTAAGTGCGCAATAACACAAAAGTGCAATAAAGACACCAGAAACAATGTAATGAGACCACCTGCATGAAATAATCCTATCCCATATTAGCACAATGCCATTGTATATGGTACAGACATATTGCTCCCAGGCCTGTCTACCAAAAAAGGAACCATGTTCCTATGTTGGGAACACCTGCTCTATGGCATTAATCACTATCGCAATCTAGTTTAAACCGTCCCATTAGTAAATGTAGGTGCCCAAAATTAGTTTAAATCTTACTCACAATAAATATAGACAACCTCTGGTAGACACCTAAGGAGAACATGTCTCACCTAATGCCAGGTGGGTCTCAGCACGTACCCCTGACGCGCGTTTCGCCGCTGTGAGCCTCGCTTTCAACACCTTCCCCTTTGAGAAAGCGAGGCTCACAGCGGCAAACCGCGCGTCAGGGGTACGTGCTGAGACCCACCTGGCATTAGGTGAGACATGTTCTCCTTAGGTGTCTACCAGAGGTTGTCTATATCTATTGTGAGTAAGATTTAAACTAATTTTGGGCACCTACATTTACTAATGGGACGGTTTAAACTTTTAAACTAGATTGCGATAGTGATTAATGCCATAGAGCAGGTGTTCCCAACATAGGAACATGGTTCCTTTTTTGGTAGACAGGCCTGGGAGCAATATGTCTGTACCATATACAATGGCATTGTGCTAATATGGGATAGGATTATTTCATGCAGGTGGTCTCATTACATTGTTTCTGGTGTCTTTATTGCACTTTGTGTTATTGCGCACTTACAATACTGTGTTATGTGCTGGCATTTTTTAAGTAGTTTTTAAAATTTCATTGTTGTTATAATAAAGGTTTTCTAATTTTATAAGAAAAAAAGCTTCCTTTGGTTCTCTGTGATTGTGAAAAGAATGTTATAGTGTTGATCTCTGAAAATGAAAATACACTGCTCAAAAAAATAAAGGGGACACTAAAATCCCACATCTTAGATATCCCTGAATGAAATATTGCAGTTGTAAATCTTTATTCATTACATAGTGGAATGTGTGAGAACAATAAAACCTATAAATGATCAACGTAAATCGCAACTAATATTCCACGGAGGTCTGGAATTGGAATGATGCTCAAAATCAAAGAGGAAAATGAAGCTACAGGCTGATCCAACTTCAGTGGAAATGCCTGAAGACAAGGAAATGATGCTCAGTAGTGTGTGTGGCCTCCATGTGCCTGTATGACCTCCCTACAACGCCTGGGCATACTCCTGATGAGGCACCAGATGGTCTCCTGAGGGATCTCCTCCCAGACCTGGACTAAAGCATCCGCTAACTCCTGGACAGTCTGTGGTGCAACGTGACGTTGGTGGATGGTGCGAGACAGGATGTCCCAGATGTGTTCAATCGGATTCAGGTCTGGGGAACAGGCGGGAGGCAGCAGATCGCTCTCCATGGCATCTCCAGACTACTGTCACGTCTGTCACATCTGCTCAGTGTGAACCTGCTTTCATCTGTGAAGAGCACAGGGTGCCAGTGGCAAATTTGCCAATCCTTGTTGTCCTGTGGCAAGTGCCAAGCATCCTGCATGGTGTTGGGCTGTGAGCTTAACCCCCATCTGTGGACGTTGGGCACTCAGACTATCCTCATGGAGTCGGTTTCTAACCGTTTGTGCAGACACATGCACATTTGTGGCCTGCTGGAGGTCATTTTGCAGGGCTCTGGCAGTGCTCCTCCTGTTCCTCCTTGCAAAAAGGCTGAGGTAGCGGTCCTGGGTTGTTGCCCTCCTACAGCCCCCTCCACGTCTCCTGGTGTAGTGGCCTGTCTCCTGGTAGCGCCTCCTACCTCTGGACACTACACTGACAGACACAGCAAACCTTCTTGCCACAGCTCACATTGATGTGACATCCTGGATGAGCTGCACTACCTGAGCCACTTGTGTGGGTTGTAAATTCCAACTCATGCTACCACGAGTGTGAAAGCACAACCAACATTCAAAAGTGACCAAAACATCAGCCAGAAAGCATTGGTACTGAGATGTGGTCTGTGGTCCCCACCTGCAGAACCACTCGTTTATCGAGTGTGTCTTCATAATTGCCCATAATTTCCATCTGTTGTCTATTCCATTTGCACAACAGCATGTGAAATTGATTGTCAAACAGTGCTGCTTCCTAAGTGGGCAGTTTGATTTCACAGAAGTTTGATTTTCTTGGAGTTATATTCTGTTGTTTAAGTGTTCCCTTTATTTTTTTGAGCAGTGTATATATATTTTTCCCACAAAAATGTTGTTTTAGCCCCACTTTTTTCATTTTCACAAGAGCAGCAGGAGATAATGGACTGCAAAATTTGTTGTGCAATTTATCCTGTGTGCACTGATACCCCATATGTGGTCAAAAACTACTTTTAGTGTACAGTGCAAAGCTCATAAGCAAAGAAGCACCAAATTGGAGATCAGATTTTGCTGGACTGGTGTGAGGGTGTCATGAGCCCCTGAGGTGCTAGAACAGCAGAATCCCCCATATGTGACCCCCATTTTACAAACTACACCTCTCAATTAATTCAACTATGGATGCAGAGATCATCTTGACACCACAGGTGTATTGCAGAATTTTTTACCATTGGCCAGTGCAGATAAAATAATTTTTACTACCAAAATTTTGTCTTAGCCCCAGAATTTACATTTTCACACTGTGAAATGTTTGTAAAGATGGCACCAAAATGTGTCACACAATTTTTTCTGAATGTAGAAATACCCTATATATGGTTGTACAGCATTGCTTAGCCATACAGCGAGATCCGGGATTTGCCTCATGAAGCGCCGATTTGACAAGAATAGTTTGAGGACCATATACAGAGCCCCTAAATGTTAGAAGAGTAGAGTCCCCCTCTAGTGACCCCATTTTGAAAATTATACTACTTTGGGAATTTATCTACAGGTGACATGACTCCATGGGTGTTTTCCAGAAACAAGCAATGGTGTCTGTTACTGAGTGAAAATTGAAAACTGCCATTGTAGTACCTTGGATGTTGTATTGCCCAGTGCTTCTGAAGACACGCACCTGTAAATTAGGCAGGTTCTCACCACTACAGATATGTCTTACTGTTATCTCTGGGAAGCAGAATGAAAAAATCAACAGCAGGTGAAGAATTGGTTTTATTTATTTAAGCCATTCCTGGTGCAGTATAAGTGATTAAAGGGAATCTGTCACCTCATTTTTCGCATATAAGCTGCGGCCATTGCCATTAGGGGCTTATCTACAGCATGCTGTAGATAAGCCCCCGATGTAACCTGAAAGATAAAGAAAACAAGTTAGATTATACTCACCCTGGGGCGGTCCGGTTCCGTTGAGTGTCGAGTGTCCAGCGCCTCCCATTTTCATGCGATGACGTCCTCTTCCTTGCTTCTGTCGTGGCTCCTGCGCAGGCATAATTTTCTGCCTTGTTGAGGGCAGAGCAAAATACTGCAGTGCGCAGGCACTGGGAAGGGTCAGACACCTGGCACCTGCGCAGGGCAGTACTTTATGCTGCCCTCAACAGGGCAAATCAATACACCTGCACAGGAGCCGTGACAGAAGCAAGGAAGAGGATGTCATCGCATAAAGATGGGAGGCGCCGGACCCAGACCACAACTTGCTTTTCTTGTCTTTCAGGTTGCATCGGGGGCTTATCTACAGCATTATAGAATGCTGTAGATAAGCCCCTAATGGTGATGGCCACAGCTTATATGCGAAAAATTAGGTGACAGATTCCCTTTAAACGACTTCGGGTCAGTGCAATTCCAGTGATATCAGATTTATATAGTTTTTTATGTTTGGCTGTTATCACACACTAAAAGACGCTTTTTATTGCAAACATTTTTTTGCAACCCCATATTTTGATAGCTATAATGTTTCCATTTTTCTGCTAACAGAGTCATGTGCGGGCACATTGTTGACAAGTTGACATTTTTATTGGTACAATTTTCGGTCACATTAAAATTTTTGATCACTTTCATCACTTTCTATTTCAATTTTTGGGAGGAAGAATGAACAAAAACCAGCAATTCAGGAACTGTTTTTTTTTTAGTTTTTTTTCATGTCATTCTGTGTGTGGTAAAATTGATAAGGCAGCTTTATTTTTCAGATCAGTACAATCACAGCAATACCACATTTATATTATTTTTTAATGTTTTGGTGCTTTTACACAATAAAAGCTATTTTATGGAAAACATTATTATTTATATTATTTATTATTCTGAGAGCTATAACTTTTTTTTTGCCGCTGATGGAGCTGTATGGTGGCTTATTTCTTGCAGGACATGATGATGTTTTCAGCTATTCCGCTTTTATTTACATTAGTTTTTTTTATCGTGTTTTATTTCACTTTTTATTTGGTGATATGATGATAAAGCAACTTTTTTGCCTTTTTTTTACAGTGTCCATTGAAGGGGTTAACTAGCGGGTTTTATAGGTCAGGTTGTTCCAGAAGCAGCAATACCAAATATGTGTACTTCCTTTATTTATTTCTCATGAAAATATTTATTCGTGGGTACAATATATATATATATATATATATATATATATATATATATATATATATATATATAAATATTTTTATTATTTTGTGATTTATTTTTTTAATATATTTTTACATTTTTTTTGTTTTACTTTTTAAAAAATTTTATTTTCACTTTTTCACTCTGATCACTTATAAGGCATAGCAATGGATGGGCATTGCTATACTTTATAAACTGATAATGCTGCACTGAGAAACCAGCTTGTTACACCATACTCTGAAAATGGTGTAACAAGCTTGCTAGCTCTGGTGACCATGATGTCGTCATGACAACACTGGGTCACCTTGGCAATAATCAGCACTTCACAATGATGTCGAGGGGGTGAGGGGGCGCTGATCGGAGGGCAGAGGGAGCCCTCTTACAAGGATGGAAACCGAGTCCCCAAGGCATTTTGCTTTAACAAATAAGCTAGGTAAAAAATGTATAGATTTTGATTGGCTGTAAAGCTTAAGAAGATGGATTGTACGAGTTGAAACTAAGATTAACCTGAAAGATGACTATTTTACAAAATGTATTAGCCTTGCAGCGCTGGGGTCCTGGGTTCAAATCCCACCAAGGACAACATCTGCAAGGAGTTTGTATGTTTTCCCCGTGTTTGTGTGGGTTTCCTCTGGGTACTCCGGTTTCCTCCCACATTCCAAAGACACACTGATAGGGAATTTACAGTAGATTGTGAGTCACACCGGGGACAGTGATGATAATGTGTGCAAACTGTAAAGCGCTGCGGAATATGTTAGCGCTATATAAAAATAAAGATTATTATTTATTTATTATTAGGCTGAACTCACTAATCTGCATCATATAGTCTGTGCTTGGATTGCAACATCTTAAGAGATGAACTGACAGCATTATATGCAATTTATCATAAGTGTAAAAGTGTAGATGCAGCAATGCTGTACTTTTTACAGGATTTACTAAAGTACCTTAACACACTTTTTTAGGAAAAACACGTTTTTTTGCGACATTTTTCTTGAGACCAGATGGCAGCTGTTAGTAAATATTGTATTATGAAATACAACACAGCGTTTTGCGCCTTTTTTAAAGAATTTTTATTTGTTATATAGAGAAAGTAGAAAAAAAAACTTTTAGAAAGAACACATGAAATTCACGGCTGTTTTACGCAAACCAAAAAAATGCCACAAAATAGGTATTGAAATGGCCTAACAATGTCATATAAAAAAGGATACTTTTTATAGTATAAAACCAGTACCTTTCAAAAGATGTCTGTGCAAGCACTGAAAGTAATGTGTACAATTCAGAACTGTATTATTATTTCCCTCTAGGGACAGACTTCCCTGTCCAGACTATCCACATTCTTCATAGCACACCAAAATAATTATGGAAATTCCTGCTGAAATATACATGTAGCATATGCAGATGGCAGAGCCTGCGGAGCAGATGTTGCGCACCAACTTCCATAAATATAATCAGATCAAGTCTAATGATGTGAAGGGCTTATTACCAGCAGAAGCTGGAGAGGGAATGGGATATTGTACAAAAAAGTGTCATTTATTGTTTGGAAAATGCAAAATGCTGCCCAAAAATATACTGTATGGAAGAAAGTAGATTGAGTCCCATAACCTTCTGAAAACAAGTGCATGAGACCTTATTTTGATACAAATATCTTAAAGAATTCATAATTTCATAATTATGGACACAAAGATTTTTTTTAAAGAAAAAATATGTACAGTATGTGAGAATAAAAAAAGCCTTAGGCAGGTGTGGAAAAACTGCTGCAAAGTAAGACTCCTTTCAACAATAGAAATGTTCATAGTCTATTGTTATCAATTAAGAAAATTTAAGCTGAATGAACAAAAGAAAAATCTAAATTAGATTAATATTTGGTATGACCGCCCAATTTTTCCCTTCAAAACAGTATCAATTCTACTTGGTGCACTTTCAAACAGTGTTTGAAGAAACTCAGCACAAAGATTGTTTTAAACATCATGGCCATCTGACCACAGATCTTCTGTGTATGACTTTGACAAATCCTTCTACACTCACCGGCCACTTTATTAGGTACACCATGCTAGTAACGGGTTGGACCCCCTTTTGCCTTCAGAACTGCCTCAATTCTTCGTGGCATAGATTCAACAAGGTGCTGGAAGCATTCCTCAGAGATTTTGGTCCATATTGACATGATGGCATCACACAGTTGCCGCAGATTTGTCGGCTGCACATCCCAAAGATGCTCCATACAAGGCAGGATGGATCCATGCTTTCATGTTGTTTACGCCAAATTCTGACCCTACCATCCGAATGTCGCAGCAGAAATCGAGACTCATCAGACCAAGCAACGTTTTTCCAATCTTCTACTGTCCAATTTCGATGAGCTTGTACAAATTGTAGCCTCAGTTTCCTGTTCTTAGCTGAAAGGAGTGGTACCCGGTGTGGTCTTCTGCTGCTGTAGCCCATCTGCCTCAAAGTTCGACGCACTGTGCATTCAGAGATGCTCTTAGGCCTACCTTGGTTGTAACGGGTGGCGATTTGAGTCACTGTTGCCTTTCTATCAGCTCGAACCAGTCTGCCCATTCTCCTCTGACCTCTGGCATCAACAAGGCATTTCCGCCCACAGAACTGCCGCTCACTGAATTTTTTTTCTTTTTCGGACCATTCTCTGTAAACCCTAGAGATGGTTGTGCGTGAAAATCCCAGTAGATCAGCAGTTTCTGAAATACTCAGACCAGCCCTTCTGGCACCAACAACCATGCCACGTTCAAAGGCACTCAAATCACCTTTCTTCCCCATACTGATGCTCGGTTTGAACTGCAGGAGATTGTCTTGACCATGTCTACATGCCTAAATGCACTGAGTTGCCGCCATGTGATTGGCTGATTAGAAATTAAGTGTTAACAAGAAGTTGGACAGGTGTACCTAATAAAGTGGCCGGTGAGTGTATTTCTTCATGCTATTCCAGATAGAGCAGATGGTGTTGAGATTAGAGCTCTTAGGGGCTGTATAATCACTTCCATGACTCCTCATTCTTCTTTACTTACTATGAAGATTGTTTTTAATGTCATAGGTTGTATGCCTGGGGTCATTATCCTGCTGTAGAATAAATTTGGAGGCAATCAGATGTCTCGCTGATAGTATTGCATCTGCTATATTTTCCAGCACTGATAACATTAATCCTGACCTAATCCCCAACTCTATTTACTGAAATTCACACCCAAACTAGCCAGGATTCTCCACCATGTTTCACTGTTACTTGCAGACAGTACTGTTCTCCAGGCTTTTGGCAATCAAACTCCCTTTTGTTACAGCAAAATATTACAAATCAAATGTTGAGTCATCACCAGTCCAAAGCACCTGTTCCCACTTTTTTTTGCCAACTGATTCCTATTTTTTCATGCATAGTTCAGTCATTGGGCTTTGTTTCCGTATTGAATGTATGTCTTTTTGGCCTCAATTCTTCCATGATGACCACGTCTGTCAAGACTCCTTCAGACAGCAGAAAGGTGTAAATGGGTCCCACTGGTTGTTGTCAGTTCTAAGCTGATGGCACTGCTAAACATCTTTTGGTTTGGAAGAAACAAGCATGATATGCCTTTCATTAGTTGCACTAAGTTTCCTTGGCCGATCACTGAGTTTACGGTCCTCAACATTGTCAACTTCTTGGTGCTTTTTCAAATGAGCTTGAACATCACATCTTGAAATCCCTAGACTGCTTTGAAATCTTGTCTTGTGAAAGTTTGATGATGGAGAATAAATACATTGTTTCTTGTTGCTGTGCTCAGACATTCCAGGGTGTATGACCTGTGACATGAAACTGGGTCAGAGCATCTTCAAAACACCAGATCTTGCAAGGTGCTTCAGGCACCCAGTAAAAGAGGTCCAAAAAAGCACAACAGGTGGACTGGCAACATGATTATAGGCCTTCAGGGCTCACAGCTTCACGAGGGGGCAAAAGTCTAGTCATCTGGTCTAATTCCCACAGAAGCTGAAAAGGATAATGCTTGCTATAAAACAGCACGTATTTTAATGCAGCTTATTGCATATGGGCCTACATTGCCGTAGAGCAGAGTAAGCACCCATACTAACCCAGTAATACAACTGAAGTTGCCCATAATTAGCATGTGTGCATCAGAATTGGGCTGGAGCAAAGATAAAATATAATAATTTCTGATGAATTACAGTTAAAGACAGTTACATCATTTGGTTGGCCATATCATTCACTTGGGAAAAGATGGCACAAGAGTGCATTATGGGAATAGTCAATCCGATAGAGGCATTGCATATATTCTGGATCACATTCTGTTGAGAAAACCTGAGTCCCTACATTCAAAAGGATGTTACTGAATGTACTTATCATGGGGGTACCCTGACAGAGAGTGGTCTCCTCCATTTCAGGGGTCAGAAGATCACAGCGTTTGGCTACACGCACACCTGCAGTAGTTAGTTCTGCTTTTCTTTCCAATTAGCTATTTCCCTTGTTTGTTGGTTGCAAGGGTTAAAAACTCCTGTTTGTCTCCTAAAGCTTTCCATCTTGAGCTATCTCAGCTGTTCTGTTTTCTCCATTCCCCACTGATATGTGTTCACCGCTTAGCTTGGGTAGTTACGGCTTGCTATATCTTGGAATTGGTTTAGAGTTTTGAGCCGTGGAAAGCCGTTTAGCAGTAATCTCCGGAGACTGCTGTTTGGAAGTTTATCTGGTGTCTTCCTTCATTTTTTTGTTTGCCTCTCCCTTCCATTCCCTTTATAAAGTGGGTATGGAAAGTATTAATACCCCTTTAAATTTTTCACTCTTTGTTTCATTGCAGCCATTTAGTAATTTCAAAAAAGTTCATTTTTTTTCATTAATGTAAACTCTGCACCCCATCTTGACTGAAAAATGCAGAAATGTAGACATTTTTGCAAATTTGTTAAAAAAGAAAAACTGAAATATCACATGGTCATAAGTATTCAGACCCTTTGCTCAGTATTGAGCAGAAGAACTCTTTTGAGCTAGTACAGCCATGAGACTTCTTGGGAATGATGAAAGTTTTTCACACCTGGATTTGGGGATCCTCTGCCATTCTTCCTTGCAGATCCTCTCCAGTTCTGACAGGTTGGATGGTGAACATTGGTGGACAGCCATTTTCAGGTCTCTCCAGAGATGCTCAATTGGGTTTAGGTCAGGGCTCTGGCTGGGCCAGTCAAGAATGGTCACAGAGTTGTTGTGAAGCCACTCCTTCGTTATTTTAGCTGTGTGCTTAGAGTCATTGTCTTGTTGGAAGGTGAACCTTCGGCCAAGTCTGAGATCCAGAGCACTCTGAAAGAGGTTTTCATCCAGGATATCTCTGTACTTGGCTGCATTCATGTTTCCTTCAATGACAACAAGTCGTCCTTTCCCTGCAGCTGAAAAACACCCCCATAGCATGATGCTGCCACCACCATATTTCACTTTTGGGATTGTATTGGGCAGGTGATGAGCAGTGCCTGGTTTTTCCACACATACAGCTTAGAATTATCACCTAAAAGGTCTATCTTTGTCTCATCAGATCAGAGAATCTTATTTCTCATAGTCTGGGAGTCCTTCATGTGTTTTTTTTTAGCAAACTCTATGTGGGCTTTCATATGTCTTGCACTGAGGAGAGGCTTCGGTCAGGCCACTCTGCCATAAATGCCCGACTGGTGGAGGGCTGCAGTGATAGCTGACTTTATGGAACTTTCTCCCATCTCCCTACTGCATCTCTGGAGCTCAGCTACAGTGATCTTGGGATTTTTCTTTACCTCTCTTACCAAGGCTCTTCTCCCACGATTGCTCAGTTTGGCTGGATGGCCAGGTCTAGGAAGACTTCTGGTTGTCCCAATGTTATTCCATTTAAGGATTCTGGAGGCCACTGTGCTCTTAGGAGCCTTGAGTACTGCAGAAATTCTGTTGTAACCTTGGCCAGATCTGTGCCTTGCCACGATTCTGTCTCTGAGCTCCTTGGCCAGTTCCTTTGACCTCATGATTCTCATTTGGTCTGACATGCACTGTGAGCTGTGAGGTCTTATATAGACAGGTGTGTGCCTTCCCAAATCAAGTCCTATCATTTTAATTAAACACAGCTGGACTTCAATGAAGGGGTATAACTAATTAGCATACCCACTGTATATAATTCCATAGACTGAGTGCGCTTGGTGTGATTGCAGCCTTCACTAACCTTTGTCCGTTTCCATTCGTGTCTGTATTATAGAGCAGGGCTATTGCCCCTGCTTCCCCACACACTAGCCAGGGCCGTGCTTGTGCAAGACAGGGATAGGAGCGTGCCGAGGGACATTAGGGAGCTCAGGGTTAAACAGGATAAGTTTCAGGGGTTGACAATCTAATCTTTACCTAGTGGCAGTGCTCCCCTTTCCTTGTCTCACTGTGCGCTATCTGGCTCCTTGGTAGAGCATGACAGCACCACCTTCGTAAATATTCATATAGACCTAATGCACTCTTTCCTAGCAACAGCATTTCCTGAAAAATGTTCAGAAATGGTTCATAGAACAGGAAAAAGATTTCAAGGAACTGGCTTGGTCTCCAAATTCCCAGATCATAAACTAATTGTGCATCTGTTGGCTATTCTAGAAAACAAATTTGACCCATGAAAGTCCCATCTTAAAGAACTTAAAATGAAATATGTTCACAGGATTTCACGTCCCAAATTCAGCAATATCTTTACATGGACAGTCTGTCCCTCTATTACTGAGGAATCAGTATCTTAATTCATATGCAAATGAGACTGAAGAGCTATGGTAGATCTGAAGACTCTGTCACTTCAGCTCTATTTCCCGCCCAGCTCTGCTACCACCTGCTTGACTAGACAGCTTCTTTGCTTGAAGTCACACAGCATAAAGGTCCTGGATCAAGACAGTTGAAATGTATCATAGCAACGGATGCCTAACAAGATTAACAATGTGAAAGCTGTAATTACTGTTTCTCTGTTTTAGAAGAGAGCTACTTATTGTACTGGTGATTCATAAAAATTTATAACATTTAGAGGTGAAAACAAAAAATTACATTTTTCCCACTAAAATACTGTTTTAGCAAACATGATGGGGTCCATCATTTGCGGAGCCCCAAAGGTGCCAGAACAGCAGAAAAACCCCAAAAGTTACCTCATTGTAGAAATTGCACCTCTCAATGAAATCATCCATGGCTGCAGTGACTATTTTGTAACTGCCACGCCATGCTTTATTCTAGAAAATTGCAAATCTACCAGTTTTGTGCCCATACATTGTGTCCCCATACAGTGTAGAGCCCCCATATAATGTAGTGACCCCATACATTGTGCCAAGCTTCTTCTTCTGGCGACATTCAGATTCTCAATGGAAACACCCACCATATTGAGGCAGATGGAGACATTTTGGAGTCCGTTTGGCATCTGTTCAGATGGTGTCCACCTTTTTAGGCATTCACAGAACTGTGGTCAGCTACACTTATGCACTAAAACGACACCTGAAATGGTGGGACAATGCCGGAACAGAGGCCAGACGGATTCCAAAGTGACTCCATCTGCCTCATAAGTGAGTGGTTTCATCAGGGGGTTTGTCTAAATCACAGTTTTGGGGAATTTACACAGAAACCCCGACATAAGCGCTAAGCGGAAGGCGCAGGGTAAATGTAAGCCGAGCCTTGTTCCAATTTTTGGGAGGTAAAATGAAGAAATAGATAGCACTACAAAAATAGTTCTTATTTTAATTTTTGTGTGGTTCACTGCTCAGTATAAGTGAATAAGTGATAAGACGGCTTTATTCTTTGGGTCTGGGCAATTGCAGCGATACCAGATTTAGATCTTGTTTTAGGTTTCACTGCTATCACACAGTAAAAATGCTTTTTTACAAAAAAATGTTTTTTAGTCTCCATATTTTGAGAATTGTAACTTTTTTACAGAGCTTTATGAGTGCTTTTTTTTTTCTCCCGACGCGTTTGGGATATTTTGGTACCATTTTGGGAAACAAAGTTTTATATATCATTTCTTTTTACATATGACTTTTTTTAATCACTTTTCATTACATTTATTGTGTGTTAGTATGATGAAAATGTGACATTTTTGGTGTGTTTTTTCTTATTTTTTTACGGTGTTCACTGTACCGAGTAAAGAACAACAGTTTTACAGATTAGGTTCTGGATGTGGCGATACCCATTATGTGTACTTTTTTCTGTTTAGCTTTGCTTTATTAAAAAGATTGCATTTTTAGTGGCAAAACAGGTTTTCGTGAATTTTGGCAGCATTTTTGTGTGTTTTTCTTTTTTACAGATTTTATTTTCCTTTTTTCACTTCCTCACTTATTCCCACTGTGGGACAAGTATTGTTTTTACTCTGTTTGTTGGTCTCATGCATAGTAGTTCTCGTGTAGTGCAGTGCATGTGATCTGTAAGTGACACACTGACTGTACCTGTGAGACCCAGCTTATAGCTGGATCTCATAGGCCAACATACACTGGTGGCCTTAGGGTACCACGGCAACGATCGGCACTCGCGATTATGATTACGGGGGTCTTCAGCTCCAAAACTGGCCCAGGGCCGATACTGCAGGGTGTCAGCTGTGATGTACATCTGTCACCGGAGTTAATTTTGCCCGCCTAACCTTTCCCAGTCCTTTATATGTGCTCACACCAGAATATGGCTCCTATTGAAGCCTATTAGTGCACACAGTACTGTGCCACCATCATGCCCCCCCACCTTCCGGGTCCCTCACACTCTGTATGATGCCCACAGTGCGTCCCACTCCAAAGTAGAATGTATCCTGCCCTCACAGTTCTCATCACACAGTATGATACTCCCACATGGTCCCTCAACACAGCATGAATCTCCAACAGCACAAACTTATGATGCCTCCACAACTCCCAACACAATATATTGAACCCACACAATACCCCTATATTATGATGTCCCCACACATTTTGCCAATGTAGTATGCTGAATGGGAATATAATGGATTACTGTATATGTTGACGCGAGACCTAAAAAGGCTGATTTCCTACATGACAAGTTTAAGGAAAAACAAGTCATGTGTTTGAAAGACAATGGCTCCATCTTGTGGCAATATGTAGTATTACAGCTGGCAGCATACTTTTGCAGCACACCTTACCAAACTGTTAACTATTGCATTTATAATGACTGTGGTTATATCTGTATCTCGCATACATCAGCACAAGTATAATTAAAGATTTGATCTGGCTGCCGTGTCCTGCAATTAACTGCAGTGGTTTCATGCTGTAAACAAGACAGGCTGGTGGGGAGACGTGGAGAGGTGGTGCTGGAGCACTAGTGGGTGCAAAATCATCATTTTTATCATTTTCAAACTGTAGGTGATTTAGGTCTAGTCAGAATTATCAGAAGAGTTGTCGAAGAGTGAAGGATCATCTGAGGAAAGCTACAACAGGTACAGCTGTTTCAAATAAAACAATAAGTAAATCTCCATGGCCTCTATGTGCGCTCACCACGCAAGACTCCATTGTTGAGCAAAAAGCATATTCAAGTGCGTTTAAAGTTTGCTCAACAAGGTTTACACAAGCCTGTGAAATACTGGGAGAATATAGTCTGGTCGGATGAAACCAAAATGAACTTTTGGATGCCATAATACCCACCATGTTAAAACAGCATATCAACAGTTAACTTTGGAGATGGAAACATAACAGTATGGGGCTGTTTTTTTTAGCAAACTGCACTGGCAAATATCATATCATTGAAGAAAGGATGAATGGAAAAATGTACCAAGACATTCTTCATAATAATATTCTGCCATCTACCAGGATAATGAAGATGAAATGAGGGTGGACGTGTCAGTAAGGCAATGATCCCAAACACACATCCAAAGAAACTCTCAGTTGGTTTCAGAGACAGAAAATAAAGTTGCTATAATGGCCCAGCCAATCACAGGACCTGAATCCAAAAGAAAATGTATGGAAGGAACTAAAGCTCAGAGTTCATAGACGGAGTTCATGGAACCTTCACGATTTGAAGAGTGTTTGTGTGGAAGAATGGGCCAAAGTCACACCTGAGCAATGCTTGTGACTAGTTTCTCCTCACAGGAGACATATTGAAGCTGTCATCACCAACAATGGCTTCTGGACAAAGTATTAAATACATTTCAGTAAGAGTATTCAATACTTTTTCCTGTGTAGTTTCTCATTACTTCACATAACATAATTTATAGACATCTATGATTTGAGTTTTTTTTGCCTGTGTGGACTGGATGGGTTGTTACCGACATTTGGTGAGAATTTCATGTCAATAGCACCTTCAGAAATATATTTACTTAGAAAATGGGTGAAGTATTCAATACTAATGTCACCCGCTCTATGTGTGCCATGGTATTCGTATTTTCTTGCATACTCATATTAAATGCTTATACTTAAGGAAGAGATATGAGCCTGCCACCACTCCTGCCAATCAGTTGATTGAATAGTCACAATTCTTCCACAGTTTACCAAGCTGCACTGAACATTTATAGTTTTTACAAAAAGTACAGAGATTTTATCCATGAAGAGAATGTGGAGCTGAACATAGGCTGGTGGGCGATGGACCCTCACTAGTCTAATTTTAATAAGTGATCCTAAAAAGAGGACATCAATTTCAAAGTCCAAAAAATCCTCTTTAACTGTACCACTCTGCACTCTGCTCTGGCACCGAAAGTGATGACTGAACCATTCAACCATCCTCAGGCTGCATGCGTCAGGTGACTTAAAGGGAACGTGTCACCATGTTTGGCCGATATGAGTTACGGTCACCACCTTTCAGGGCTGATATACCGCATTCAATAATGCTGTATACAGCTCTGGCAAAAATTAAGAGGCCACTGCAAGATGTTCAGTTTGTCTGATTTTTCTCTTTATAGGTATAGGTATATATAGGTATATTATAGGTATAGGTATATTTTTGAGTAAAATGTAAATTGTTCTTTTGTTCTATAAACTACTGACAACATGTCTCCGAATTTCCAAGCACTAAAATTTTTTATTTATTTTCAGAAAATGAGAAATGGTCAAAAGAGCAAAAAAATACAGTGCTTGCAGACCTCAAATAATTTTAAGAAAACAAGTTCATAATCATTTAGAAACAACATTACTAATGTTTTAACTCAGAAAGAGTTCAGCAATCAATATTTTGTGGAATAACCATGATTTCATGCATCTTGGCATGCTTTCCACCAGTCTTTCACACAGCTTTTAGGTGACCTTATGTCACTCCTGGTACAAAAATTAAACAGTTCTTCTTTGCTTGATGGTTTGCGACTATCCATCTTCCTCTTTATTACATTCCAGAGGTTTTCAATGGGGTTCAGGTCTGGAGATTGGGCTGGCCATGACAGGGATTTGATGTGGTGGTCCTTCATCCACACATTGATTGACCTACCTGTGTGGCATGGAAGATTGTCCTGCTGGAAAAACCGGTCTTCAGAGTTGGGGAACATTGCCTGAGCAGAAGGAATCAACTGTTTTTCCAGGTTAACCTTGTATGCGGATGGATTCATACATCCTTCGCAAAGATTAACCTCCCCAATTCCAGCCTTGCTGAAGCATCCCCAGATCATCACCAATCCTCCACCAAATTTCACAGTGGGTGCAAGACACTGTAGCTTGTATGCCTCTCCGGGTCTCCGTCTAACCATTAGACGACCAGATATTGGGCAAAGCGGAAAATTACACTCATCAGAGAAGATTACCATACTCCAATCCTCTATGGTCCAATCCTTATGGTCTTTGGCAAACTTCAACCTGGCTCTCCTTTGCTTTTCATTGATGAAAGGCTTTTTTAGCTTTACATGACTTGAGCATTGCCTCTAGGAGCCTATTTTGAACTGTTCTTGCCATGCACTTCACCCCAGCTGCCATTTGCCATTCCTTTTGTAGGTCACTTGATGTCATCCTGTGGCTGCTGAGTGACATTCGAATAAGATGACGGTCACCCCGGTCAGTGGATAGTCGTTTCTGCCCTCTGTCGGTCTGTAGCTTTGTTGTCCCCAATATCTGCTGCTTGACCCTGTTGTAATGGACTGTCATCTTAAAAATTTTAAGGATGGAGGCAACATAACGCTCACTGTATCCCTCTGCTAGTACAGACTTTTTTTCAACTCCCTTGGCATGGTTAAAAGTTATTTTTTCATTCCTATTACTTTTGGGATATTACTAGCACTTGTTTTGCCATCCAGCTTGTCCTAGTGCAAGAGGATTGTGAACACCACAATGGGGTTCTTTATACTTTCCTTCATTAAATAAGATTTGGTTCAGGTGATCAGCTAATCAGAAGCACATTAAGTAGAACGAGTTGTACTCTGGTTGGAATTCAACTGACACTTGAATGGAATGACTGTCAGACATGTAGATAAGTTGATTTTTATAAAACTGTGCAGTAGTCTCTTAATTTTTTTGCCAGAGCTGTACATGCCCCTAACCCGATCTGTAACAGAAGAAAAATAACTTTTATTATACTCACCTGCAGGGTTCGAGGGGTGTTGCTGGTCTTGGTCCAGCACCTCCCATCTACTTGCGATGCCATCCTTCTTCTTGATTCATGTGGATGACTCGTCCCTACATCATCCACAGAAGTCTCATCCTGTGAAGGTGTACTTCTCTGCCCTTTTGAGGGCAGAGCAAAGTACTGCAGTGCGCAGGCATCGGGAATGGTCAGAGAGCCCCGGAGCCTATGCCCTGCAGCACTTTTTTCTGCTCTCAAGAGAAGTTCACCTGCGCAGAAGCAGATGCCGAGGATACTTCTATGGATGACACAGGGATGCGTCATCCACACAAACCAAGAAGGAGGATGGCATCGCAAAAAGATGGGAAGTGCCAGACCAAGAAGACCAACACCCCTCGGACTGGACCGCCCTACAGGAGAGAATAATAAAACTTATTTTTCATCTCTTACAGGTTGGGTTGGGGGCAGATATACAGCATTATAGAATGCTGTATATCAGCCCTGAAAGGTGCTGGCTGTAATTCAGATAGGCAAAACCTGGTTACAGGTTTACTTAAAGAAAACTATCCAATGATGAATGGTTAAAGTCAGCTGATCCATGTGGTCTATCACAATCTGCAGTAGTCCTGAGACTGGATGGTGAAGTCATTGCTTCCGGTTCCAATGTAGACCATGTAGACCACTAGATCCAGAAGGGTGACAGCAGAAGAATATCAGATATTTTGTTATTTTTACAGAATCCAACCCCCAGGTAGTGAATTACTTTAGGCCTGATTTATCCTGATATAATGTTTAATACTGATTAATACTTACATACTGTACTTTATATCACATGAGCAAATACATAGGCAAAAAATAAAAATGAACACACTCTGGAGCTTTGTTTCTCTTCTTACATTCAATTGTACAGCTTTAATTAATGATCCTTTGGGGACCTGAAATCTGGCAGGACCTGTAATGATCTAATGGTCTTTAATGAGCATCAAGTGTCCCAATATCACAAAACAAGATGTAAGATGCTAATTTATCATGACTAGGAATGTCTAGAGGACGATGCCGGAAGAAACATGATGAGGGGTAAACCTCAATGGTCCCTAAAGGACCACAGCTGCTGCCATTTTTAATCGTGTAGTCCTTCTAACTTTCACGTCTGGTCAGGTCTAATGAGAAGCTTACACCTCCGAGCTTTAGTCTGTATTGAATCAGGCCTGTCAAGACATGACTTTTACGTTGTCAGACATAACACTTGTCATTAATCTTATTACAATTATACAAGCAAAAGCTATTGGATTGTTTGTTAATTAAACTACCAGTGTCTCGTCAGTGTTACTACTCCCAGTGTGGCAGCTGCAATGATCAGATAATCTTTTATTTTCTGCTTAAACAAATCCATTATGTTGCATGTTTTTCTTAGATAAATTGAACAAATTAAAGAACTAAATATCACTGAGAAAAAGAAACCAACTGACCACGTTACCATAGGAATAACTATGATTTCTGTAAACTATTCCACATTTATCAAACAAACCAGCAAATGTCATAAAGCATCTTTAAATATCATAAATCGTGTACAATTATCTAGAATGTAGCTAATAATGTTTGGCTATGCTACTTTTCATGGAGCAAGCCAACAAGGTTCTTAGTGAAACTGATTGCTTTCTTCCAGAAGAAGCTCCACTCTTGCCCATGGATTGCGTCTAGTAATTCAACTTTTTCTCCACTGAAGTTAATGTAGTTGAAATGCAATAACGCATGATATGTAAAGTAAACATACTGTACATGCTTTTTTCTTTCCTATACATCCCTTTCACTGAACTGGCAGAAATGAAATATGATGCATTATCGCTATATAACTAATCAGAAGCATGTAAACATTGATTTAAGGCAATCATGCTCAAAAATGAACAATTAAAATGTAATTATTTCTCAACTTTAAAAATATAAAATGCCAGTGGTATTATGGACAGGTTGTCTACATATACAGCTCTGGCAAAAAATTAAGAGACCACCACATCAAAACCCTGTCATGGGCAGCCCAATCTTCAGACCTGAGCCCCATTGAAAACCTCTGGAATGTAATGAAGAGGATGATGGATAGTCATTAGTCACAAGGCATCAAACAAAGAAGAACTGCTTAAATTTTTGCACCAGAAGCAGTGTGAAAGACTGGTTAAAAATCATGGTTATTCCACAAAATATTGATTTCTGAACTCTTCCTGAGTTACAACATTAGTATTGTTGTTTCTAAATGTTTAAGAACTTGTTTTATTTGCATTATTTGAGGTCTGAAAGCACTGTTTGTTTGTTTTTTATTTTGACAATTTTTCTTTGTCAGAAAAAAATAGAAAATTTATTGCTTGGAAATTCGGAGACATGTTGTCAGAAGTTTATAGAATAAATGAACAATTTACATTTTACCCAAAAATATACCTATAAAGAGAAAAATCTGATAAACTGAACATTTTGCAGTGGTGTCTTAACTTTTTGCCAGAACTGTATACTTTACCTATAGTGCTCCCTTTCCAAACTATGGACAATAAAATATTCACTATTCTTCCTTTCATAGCTATTCACTAACTCAAGTAAAAAACAGGTGCCTACAGATACTAACTTGAGAAAACCTCTTTAAGCCAGAATTATGGCACATTTACCCTACTAAATCTCATTTTTACCAATGGCAACTTGCTCCAATTGAAGTGGTTGTATTCCAGAGATCTTGGGAGCTGAATCAGTTATGGTGGTCCTCATATTTAAGAGGATATCTGCGAGAAGACAACCCCTTTTAATAAAGAAAGTATCCACTATGCTTTTACTAATGTAAGTGGAGGAACGGACCTGTGCTCTGCAGTAAAGGGTAGTTAAATACATCAACAAATTGCTCAACATTCACCTGAATGTTTTGCAAGGTATCCATTGCCAAATTGTAGGCAATAGATCAATGGAAGTTACATGTAGACATCATAAAGCAGCGGATGTGAAACATTACCTGACCATGTACAGCAGCATCTCATGCTCCCTACATTTGCTTGGTTCAACATAATGGCTTATAGCTAATAGCCTCCCACAAACAGAAATTAAAAAGTCAAAATAAGCATTAGCCCTTGTCACAAAGAAGTCCATCAACTACCTGTGTGTAAAAAAAATGTTTAGTGTTCTGCAAGGAAAGACATCAGAACTTTGATAAGGCCACAGGAACACAGACCACAGCACAAGACACGGGCGGACACGAGTACACAGGTACACACAGAGCACAATACATGGAACAGCATGGTTAAAACTTACAGCCACGAAAATTGGTGGAGAAATCATTAACAGAGACAGGAGAGAGTGGGAAGGCTCGTTCAAGGGTTCCCATGTTACTACGTATAGTGCCTGACATGCAAGTGCAGCTTATCTCAGAGCACCCCAAACAACATGCCTGCATCAGCCTCTTGCGGATGGACATCTTGGCTAAAATCATGGTAATAATGAAAGGGAAAGGAGAGGAAGAGTGGCAGATTAATGTAGGGAACAGAAAGAGAGACACTTATATATATTCATGTATATATAATTGGACACAAGATGCAGCTCAATGCAGTTATGATCAGCAGGAGATTCTATCCATTTGTGACAAAGGGAATTATATGCAAAGGACAGGATTCTAAAGGCAGCTTTGACATGATGGAATATGTAGGACAAGCAGTTGTTATTCTTAATGATAAGACAGCGGGAAACGGCAGAACTAGTCTTTGAAAGGCTGGCCACCATGGCTGTATGGCAGGTTTGGAGCAGACATAGCAAAAACCTCAATGTAACAGTAAGAATCAATATGCGTATCACTGAAAGATAGATCTTTAATTGTAAAACAATTGAAGCTGGAAATAGCAATGCAATTATTTGTCTCTTTGTAAATAGATAAACATTTGATAAATCTCCATTAACAAGTTAGAAGAGAAAAGAGATGGGGAAATTACTTAAAACCCAAGCACTTCATTACTAAATGTGCCAAATGATTCACTGATCATGTTACAGAAAATGATTAATCTTACACAATCACATCAAAGAGATGAATTGGAATAATTCAATTCTGTGTGGGTCACAGCAAATCTTTCTTGTGGCTGGCATTTCCAAGAGGCCTGCAGAGAACCTGGCCTAATAGACATGATTTGGTAATGAGATTGTAACTAAGTTTTGAGTTTTTTTAATTTAAAATGAGTACAAAAATGCATTGGTGTTTATAGTGATGACATACACTGAAGCAGAAACCTCACAAATATAAAACAAACTAAAGTTGTCATGCGTCAACATGCACATACATGCGTCTACGTCCTTCTACAGCTTGCCTTGTGTAAAACTCTGCACAATGGGACATGATTGTACAGAGTAAGGATGCGCTTACACTTGCTGATTTGTTGCATTAAATGACCGACCATCAGCTACATATTTACTGACCGGTGGTCATTTAATAGCCCGTTTATACTGGTTGGCCGTATATCCCAAGTGCTCAGGACTATTGGTAGTAGATCGTTATGTGCACATAGGCTGTCATTATTCTCAGCAGTATAAGCCCAGCTTACACAGGACGTCGTTCTGCCAGGAACAATGATTGAACCCAGCTTAAAGATCATTTCAGCCAACGATTGAGAATTTTGCTTGTTCCTTGGGTGGTCAGCAGTTTATACTGCCCAATAATAGGGGAACAAGCATTCCTAAGAACACTCGTTCACCATAATCATCAGCTGGTGTAAATGCACCCTAGAACTTCAAGTGCTTTGCACAGTATGTGATCAAAGATGATATTTATCACTTTATAAAATGTGCTCCACATCACAGGCCAAAAGCTATTTGCCCACAATTTCACTTCTAATTGATCTATTGTATTAAAAATACTGGATTTACAGAGAGAACAGAAAGCTTTTTAACAAGCAATATGTAAGTTGTATTTATCAGCAGCCAATAAAGAGTTATGTTGTAAAGCAGAGGTGTCAAACTGCATTCCTCGAGGGCCGCCAACAGGTCATGTTTTCAGGATTTCCTTGTATTGCACAGGTGATAATTTAATCACCTGCACAGAATGATTCCAGCACCTTGTGGAATGCTAAGGAAATTCTGAAAACATGACCTGTTGGCGGCCCTCGAGGAATGCAGTTTGACACCTCTGTTGTAAAGCATATTTATCAGCAGCCAATAAAGAGTTATGTTGTAAAGCATACTGTGAAAGACTAGCAGCAGTGTTCACCAATCTATATCGCCCTCTCACCAGATAATTGCAAGAGAATTGGTTGTGTTACAACTTTGTTTCAAGATTTCACTGATCGATACACTTATGCAGGACAAAAAAAAAGCCACAGCATTCAAACAAATGGTGATATGCACAAACATTAAGCTGGCAACACAACAACAAAAGCTGCACATATTGTTTTAGGGCATGACATTTCAAAAGTCGCATAATATGATATTACTGAAATCACTAGACTCGTTACAATAAATAGGAGCTAGCAATGTACACATGGGTCTCCATCAAACACAGAGATCACAACATAACCAAAGTACAGACCACAAAAGCACAGAACAGAGACCAGACAAAAAAGCAGCAAGTAGGGCACCCAGTTACATAGATGTGGTGTCGTCACTGCTGGCCCCAGAATTGCCTTATGGCTGCAAGATCATATCTACTGTCCTTATAGCTGTACACATTGCGAGATATAAAAATGCTCAAGAGTTCACTTGTTATTCATAGCAGATATAAGAAAACATTTAATACTGTAAGAAAAGCATGATGCAGACAATAAGGAAGAATAGAGGTAAGGGTGGAAAGGGCAGAGGAGGTATCTGATATCATCCAAGCACTTAATGACTAAAACATCAAAGTCAGCATTATTTATAATAGTCTTGGAGAGACTAAATAACAGTAATATATAGAAATGATTTACACTGCATTGTGATATTATTGATAGTTCTAAACTATATGTAACAAAGTGTGAATATAGAATACTTTGCATTTAATTATATAAATGGCTTAGGTAATAGTTGTCAGTAAAACTAAATCACCTGCAGTGACCTTCTTACCATTATTACTACTACTGGATATACTGTACATCTATATAAAGAAGAAGCGAACTTCCGGAATCAGTGTCTGTACTCTTTCAATAGCGCCAAGAAAACAACTGTGCGGAATGTGATTTCCTGCCGCTGCTTTGCCTTATTACTTCCATTCCTTCAGAAATAAAACAGAAAACTGCAATGTAGTGTGTCTGTGAATATAAACTTTAGGATACGGCCACCAGTACAAGCTGCAGAAAGTGCTGGCAGCAAATCCACAATTATATCCAGGGAAATCTGCAACATATCGCGCTGATCTTGCAGCTGATTTTTTGGCATTTCTCAGCATCAATTTAACTAAACTAATTTAACTTCTAAATATTTGGCCAGTGTTAGGTTATGTGCACTAAGAGCTTTCTGTGGTGTTCAAAAACCATGGCCCCATTCAGCAATTACATTATTTAAGTCCCTTTTCTTTTTTTGTCTTAATGTTAATTGTGCCAAATTCATCAAAATGGCACACACGGTTCACTAATTTGGCACAAAGTAAAAAAAAAAGGGCTTCTTTCCTATCTTTATCCATTTTTGCAACCTTTTGGGCAAACGTCACATCTTTTTCAAAATGTTGCAAAACTACACTGGGGGGCCCAGGAGTGGAATTGTGCCAAATTTTATAACTTTTTAAAAAGTCGCAATTGTTGAATCAGGCAGAAACATCTGTAATCACTAAACTCCGCACACAAAGCGGAAAGAAAAAAACAGGCGAGCACATGTACAATAAACTTAAAAAAAATGCAAATTGAATAATTAATTGGGTGCAAATATCAAAAAGAAGCCAAACGCACAAAACTAGACAAAAAACAGAAGCAAAGGCAATGATGAATCAGAGCTCATGAGGTTTTCAAGCAGAAACAACTTCAAGAATGCTCCTTTTTGAGGGAGTTTTTGATGTTTTTTCTTTCATTGAAAGGGGTTTTCTGAGTTTGGGAACATCCTTTTCCCCCGCTGTAGTTTGAAACAAAGTGTTCTTTACTCACCATTCTTGGGTCCGGCACTGAGTCTCTGCCACTGATCCCAGTATCTGTTATACCACATGGACAGTGATGCAACTAGTAACTGAGCTCAGTGGCTCTGACAAGGTTGTGCCATCAACTCGGGCAGAGCTACCAGCTATTGCGCCGTTAACGTGGTGTCAGTTCTGCAGACAATAACAGACCCATGAGCAGCAATGGAAACATACCGGTTCTCCAGAGGGTGCGTAAAGAAAACAAAGTTCAGTTCAGGAAGAAGAGTTTTCCTAAACAAGAAAACCTCTCCTGAAGTGTTCTCTGAAGAGGTTTCAAACAGTTTTGGAAGAGCTTTACCCTACAGTGTTCTTTTCAGTCTTTTGATGAGACAGTGTCTATTGCCATTCGGCATTATTATGGAGACTGGCTGCCATTGAACTCAGTAAGGAGCTTCTACAATAAAACTGCAATATATCTGCAACAGAAATCTACATACTGTGGATGAAAAATGTGCACAGCAGGTCAATTACTCAGCTAAGGAAAATGGCCACAGCATATTTCAAAGCCCCATTCACTTGGTGGACAAAATTTCCACACCAATTATGGTACATCAATACCAATGATATAGAAAGTAAATAGTTGCATATTTACTTCATTTTTCATGGAACAATGAGGAAAGTCCATATAACTCTGCTGGCTGTGCACTCATCCAAGGCACCAAGTAGCTGTACAATCAATAAAAGAAAAAATAAATCAGCCATTGGGTAGGACAGTCCTCTGGTGGGTGGACTTTTGGCCACACAGACAGCCACATCATGCGGCTGTACTCTGATTATGATGGAAGTTTATTAGTCACCCCTCACTTTACTATTTTGTCTACTGTTTACAAGAAGGTTGTATTGTCAATCAGCAATTTTTATGCCTACATAAATACTGCAAATGAATGTTTTCTCATGTGTTGTTTAATTTCTTATGATGTAACTGCATATTTATTGTTATTATACAGACTACGCCCAAAATAAATGTTCTTTCTTGTAGTTTTGTTTGTCTTTTTGCATCTCCATGTGTCCCTCGGTGCTTCCAGCTTCACATAGTCGAATATGTGGTCCAATTCTTACACAGCTAAAATTATATTTCCCGCAGCACCCTGCCTCTCCCCAGTGCTGCAGTCCCCTTTTTTTCTGCTGTGTGCGCCTGATTAGCCCCATCTCTCTGAATTGATGACTCTGAGCTGTGATGGAAGGCAGTTGACTGATGAATGTGTTAAACAGGACAGGATTCCAAACAGCATTGTTATACTGTGCTCAGTATAGCTGCATGCACCACAAATATTTTGGACATTATCAAGCTAATCTATGTTTAGAATACACTCATTATTTTGTGCGGTCCTGTACAGTAGTCTGTCAGCTCAAATTTAACTTGTAGAAACGTGTATTTCTACACAATTAATATGTTATTTGGGTTTCAGCAGATTGACAGTCCTGCATTCCATTCTTCCTGCATAATGGAGCTTACTTTGCAGAGTTAATACAAGTGGGGCTGAGCTGTGTTTGCTAGCTATTGTTGCCAGGTCAAAACTTCAAATGTTGCCTTTTTGATGCATATGGAGGAGGATTACCTTCTGTCATATGCATCAACAGAGTGACATTTACAGTTTTACATCACTATTCTGTCAGAAGCAGAAATCAAACTTGTGTTAGTTGCAATGCAGGCAGAGAAGAGCGGAGTGCAAGACTCTTGTTACGGAACACGAGTGTAATACATGTAGACTCATATTCACTGGTAGCTGACCTTACTCCTTTTCAACCCTGCTCCAGGAAACACATCACTGCAGTTTTGACCTGCCTAATCACACAGTGGTAGTGAAGCGGATGTCACTTTTTGAAATCTATTCAATGCAAGTCTATGGGAATTCAGAATGAGGACATCAATTCATTGATTGAAGACCTTAAGACCCCAGTACAGGAGCCCATTAGATTATGTGATTCACTGACTTTGGTGGAATCTCTAAACTAAAATATAACCTTTATAAAATTGATAACCACCGTATTAAATTGCAGTCTTGTCCAATACGTCTGTCAGGATCAAAATTAATATGAATATTTAGATTGACTGTTGGACCCGTAGAAGCGCTACTGTTCAGCGCGAAACGGCTGTTGTCTAGTCCTGCACGCTCCTCACCTGTTAGACTCCCCCGTGCCGTGAAGATTTGTCCTCACATGTCGCAATAAAGAGAACACTTTGACCACAGTGCCGGTGAATGCTGCGTTTATCTTCTTGCTTTTCACTCATGAAAGACTTTTTTTTGCTCCTACGCAAGCACCACTGTTAAATACATCTGTGGGTCTGCCCCAAACTGACAGTACACTGTGATATATATCCTCTGAAAACGAGCTGTGCCAGTTTGCTTTTTTCTCTTTGTTTTATTTAGATTGACTGTGCACACCAGCAAGTTTTTAGTTATAACTTATATTAAATTGTGTAATTTATGCTGTAGATGTCATATTAAACATCCAGTTTCCACTTTTGCCTGTGGGTACATTAATATTGCACTCTGCACCATAGTATTCAACGTGTTTAGTGCAAAGTGTTTAGACACATTCCTTTAGTGGCTCAGTCAACTATTACTGCTCTCCTATTAGCTCCCAGACTTAAACTAGGAGGCAGCCAGTCATTGTGCTTGAGCTACCTGCCTTTCATCTTTGTACAGACACATATCAACTATGGTGGTTATCAATTTTATAAAAGTTTCTAATAAAGGTTATATTTTAATTTAGAAAATCCACCAACAACATTAAATTCAGAATGAAGATATACAACCTCGTTCTGTGTCCCATTGACTTGTACTGAGAAGAGTGATCTCCGGAACACACAGCTATCCTGCATTTTGCAAAAACCATTACATGTGCTGGAGCGATCAGAACAGGGCAGAAAACAGATGAAGTCTAGTGAGTATGTAACTACATGCATTACACTTGAATATGTGATCCCTAACAAAGAGATGAGAAAAAAGGTATGGAGTGAGATATTAGAGACAAATATTGGGACTTCTATATTAAAACCTATATTATTTTTAACTTTGTTTTATTTAGTTATGTTAACACGTGTCACCAATGAAACTTGTTAAATGCAATACAGATTGGAATGGTGAAAATGTAGAATGTGAATAGAACCCTACATTTATTCTGTACTCGTGGTAGATTGTTTATGTATTAAGGTGCAAACAGTTCTTCATGAGATGGAGTAGTCATTTAATGTAAAGCTAAAATAGAAGAGAAAACACTTCTTTATAGAAAACAATTAACCTATTAGGGGAAGATGAGTTAATAGAAGGGATTATTATATTCTGGATTATCGACCAGGATGTTGTAGACAAAAACTACAAAAATGTCTATCACTTTCTCTCTCTGAAAAACTGCTGTTTGTCAATGCACAACATTGATAGCTCATTTATTACAATGGACACTGTGTGGTGTTGCATTAAAACATAATAACCTACGGATATGTACACATGGCGAAAGGATGTCAGAGGAACTGATCAGGCTTTTCTAGGCGAAGCCGTGTCAGGAAAGAGACAGTGGTCTCTTTCCTGACACATGGCTCTATGGGACGTTTTGCCATCATTTGTGCAGTCGCTCTTCTGGCAACATCTTTTTAAAAAACTTTAAAGAATAATGAACATTATTTTTTTTAACTGCTTAACAGTTTCCAAGACCTCAGACAGTTAAAAAGGTAACAAGTTACTTAACATTTGCACAGCAATAGCGTTTTTACAGTGCTGTATATTATGCTCTTTTTTGTGGTGGAATTGTGGCACTTTTTTGGCCAGATTCCAGGTGGAATCCTCATGAAAAAGATGTAGGGCGCACAAACCCTTAAAGGTTCCTTCTGAGATTACAGAGTCATTGGGACTCTCCAAGATCAGTCATTTGAGGGGATCCTTCTAAGAAAAATGAGAGTCCTCCTACATTGACTGATTTTTCGTGCCTGCAAAAAATTGTGAACTTTTTTATTATTATTTTCAGTAAAAAATAATCTGAAATGAGAGACACAATGAACAATCTATTAATCAACTGTTCTTATGTAATAAATGTGATATATGACATATACTCACAAGATATCTGGCTACCTCAAGAGATAAAAACATAGTCACTTTCAGGCCAGGATAAAGGTTACAAACTGCAGAGATTGCAGAAGCCTAGCTACCTAAATTAGGGCTAATACCAACCTAAGATGTAAGTACAATGCTATAGTGAATCTACAATAATAAATAAGACTATATGCACTGATTCATTAGTGATTTTCAGTTTTTGGTAAGCAACTATACTGCATGTGACTATAATTATTGACTCCTGCAAATTAGCCATTATAAATGAAACAAACACAAAAACACTACATCTACATTTAGACGGAACATTTACAGATCAAGAATGGAATCGGACATTAAACAGCACATATACAATCTCAACAGATACAGACATACATACATGTATAGACACAAAAACAAGGAATAGTTTCACAAAAAGGCTTGTTTTTACTCCAAAAATACAGCAGTGCATCTGGTAAAGGCATGTGCAGGTACCATGGAAAAAAGGGCATCCTACCATTACAACCAACATATAGCACAACCTTTAATCCAGAATGGCATGCCCATTTTCTTTGCGCTTTTTACTAGTATTAATTTGTTTTCTAAAGGTTTACATTTTGGGTGCTGCCACATTTTTGATTGTTGATTATAAACTCTTTTACTGTATGTTATACCATGCTGCTTAATGCATAAAAAAAAAAGAAAAAATACAGTTCAGTGATGCCAACCCTACTTGTTCCTTGTCCAACTGAAATTCAATGGCAATTTTTTCGAGTGTTGAAGACATGAGTTACCTTAAACAAGCTGATTGTTAAGGATATAAGTTCTTAGTTATTGTCCAGTTACCAGACTGTCAGATATGACTAAACTATTCATCCAAGTGGTGGATTAGCCTTGTGCTGACCAAAGGAATGAAAAAAAGTGGCTTAGCAGCTGTCAAACCAGGAAACGCCCAATCTCAGGCTGCAGTATTAAAGCTTTTTTTTTTATAGATTTAGATTTTCATGTTGCACTGGACATATGATGTTATAGTGGCTACAGAGTGGAATAAAACTATTGTTTCTTTTCTTTTTATCCTTGCCTCTCCATAGCAGACATACTAGTAATGAAAGAGTTTGGCACCTAATGAGTTAATTTTCATTAAGTTCGTGTGGTTATTATCAGATAGTTTTCACCAGGGGCATGTGCTTCTTCGCTCTGAATGACGTTGCCCAATCACGAGCTGGTTTCTCAGGGTGTGAAATGTAATGAAATAGCCCTGATCTCATGGTCTAACCTACTGCATGATTATACAGTGCTGGGAGTAGAGAACCTTTCAGTAAAGGTCATAGCAGTCAGTGTAGGAGGAGGCGCTGCAGCACAGCAGAGTTTAGCTGTGTCACATTATTTCTCCTGTTATAACACAGTCACCTTTGCTGTATTGTCCCTCCACCCACAATAGCTGGCTGGAGATGAGAGTTCTAATGTGTCAGACTTACTGTGTTTCTGTTGTTATCAAGGCAACTTGTATTCACTCTGCAGTGAAATCAGAACAGGGTGTCATTACGTCTCACACATGAGTAGCCCAGAACAAGAAGGCTAGGTCAGTGTGAGGCATATATTGACAAGCTGCTTTGATCTCACTGCAGAGTGAGTACAAGTTGAGCACAACAGACATAAGTGTAATACTATCAACTCTCTGGACAGGCAGTGTTGGGGCAGGGGCAGTACAGTAGAGGTGACAGTGTTATGAGAGGAGAGGAATTTGTAATCTGACACAACTAGCCTGATGCATTCCCTGGCCGGCTTCCCCCTGTCTTGTTTTAGTTGTTTTACAGGTCTCTCATGTGTACATAGGGCCGGCTTTTTAAATTAGGTTTGCAATTCCACAGCCAGGCCCCGATTCATGCTGCCCATAATTCTAATGACTGTCTCCCCTTCGGAAGTAAATGAGTAACCAGAGACAAGTCTGGGACTGTCATCCACCAACATTGGTCACATGTGCATTAGGCAGTTGATGCCAGGGACAGTACCACCTCACTTCTCTGCACAAGGCCAGAATCTAATGAAGGGCTGCCTTGTAGAGTTCTGACTAGAATGGGTTTTCAATCATTGATGAAAGAACCCCTATGTGGGAGACATCATATTATGCAGCTATGCCATTGAAGGCTAGTTGAGGAGGTTGTATCCAAAACTTGACAACCTTTTTTAAGTGCATCATTTTGTGACAATTGCTGAAGTTATAAGTCTCTAGGAGGAAAGTCTCACTGACATGCAGTAAAGCAATTTGGTCTGTGAATTCATTAGCTAGAGACAACGGTATTCACTACCTGTTGCCCCTTCTATAATCCAATAGACCATATTTTACTTAAGTATACAGCTGTCTACAATAAATATCCTATCACATTTCCATGCGTTTGATAGTTCAGGTAGAAACTGCTGTATTTTCTACACAGTCACATTACACAACTGGATAAAATGTGGAGGTTCATGCACAGGACCTTAGTGATGTAACACATATCCTAAAACGTGTGTGCAGCTATCAGGCCACAAAGACCTCATAGCTGAAAGTGAGTCTCCTGCTCACTACAGAAATCTCTGTATGTACTCACAATAAATAACTAATCAGAGAATGTCCAAGGCAGCAAATAAAGCCAACAGTGTAGGGACACGTGGATAGAAAGAGAAAAAAAGACAGTAATTATTAGCATTCACATTGATTTGTTTCTCCTTTTAATTTCCTTACAGACTATGATTAACTTTTGTACTTTTAGTTTCTATGTTTCTAGAGAGTTTCTATGTTTCTAGAGAAGTGCTAGAGCTATGGCACCCCCAAAAGAAAAGTCAGGAATTAATGTCATTTCAAGAGGATTTGTTGCATCAGCTCGCCTTTTTTAGTAGATGCTCTGTTCCTCTGGTATTCCCTCTGGAAATGTCCATAAACAAATTGATATTTCAGACTGAGCAGGTAAATACCTTATTAACAAGTTAAATGGTAACTCTCAAATGTCAATTTATTCATATACAGCTCTGGAAAAAATTAAGAGACCACCAAATCAAAACCCTGTCATGGGCAGCCCAATCTCCAGACCTGAACCCCATTGACAACCTCTGGAATGTAATCAAGAGGATGATGGATAGTCACAAGCCATCAAACAAAGAAGAACTGCTTACATTTTTGTGCCAGAAGCATTGTGAAAGACTGGTGGAAAGCATGCCAAGACGCATGAAAGCTGTGACTAAAATTCATGGTTATTCTACAAAATATTGACTTCTGAACTATTCATGAGTTAAAACATTAGTATTGTTGTTTCTAAATGATTATGAACTTGTTTTCTTTGCGTTATTTGAGGTCTGAAAGCACTGTTTGTTTTTAATTTTGACCATTTTTCTTAGAAAAAAAATACTAAATTTATTGCTTGGAAATTCGGAGACATGTTGTCAGAAGTTTATAGAATAAAAGAACAATTTACATTTTACTCAAAAATATACCTATAAAGAGAGAAAAATAAGACAAACTGAACTTTTTGCAGTGGTCTCTTAATTTTTTCCAGAGCTGTAGTTCCAGGAGAAATAGCAAAGGAATCTGACAACATTGAGGTTGTCCTGTATTGTTCATTGTCAGAAATATAAGTACTTACTAACTAAAAAAGAAACAAGAGTAGGTCTTTTTTAAGTATGGTGGATTGAAAACTCTTGCAGATACAGTGAGGGAAATAAGTATTTGATCCCTTGCTGATTTTGTAAATTTGCCCACTGGCAAAGACATGAACAGTCTATAATTTTAAGGGTAGGTTTATTTTAACATTGAGACATAGAATCCTATATAATAATCACCAGTTGGGATTTCTGGTCGCTGTCCCCGAATCCCATAAGGCACCGCGGTAGTGTCACTTGCGAAGGTGCAGTTTGTGGCCTGTGCAAGTGACATACAGTGTGTCTGGTGGTTGCTGGCTGGTGCTGCGGGTGTCTCCAGTGACCAATGGTGTCCGGCGCTGCCCAGGGCTCTGCCGACATTTTGTGACAGGCCAGAGCCCTGACACTTCCACGGTTCCATGTGCTGTGGTCTCTGGGAATATGGCCACTGCCAGGGGCGGCTCATGCACAGATGGTGATCTCGGGACCAAGATCGTGAGAGATAAGATCTCAGCTCTGAAATCTCCGCATGCATCATTTTGACGCTGCGCCAAACTGCGTAGAATGCATCATGTTGCATTTTGTTGCAGAGTCAAAACGACGCATGTGGACGCATCCATGGCCGGCGTACCCAATGTTAAAGATAGGTACGCAGGCTGCATGTAGACGTAGGTGGAGCTGAATGGAAGAAGTGCGGCAGTGGGCGGGGCTTAATGGAGGAAGTACGCAGCCCTCTGCAGCTCTGCCCTACGCAATTGTGAAACCAGCCTAAGCATATAACGATGTTAATTTCAGCAATTGTGGCTTTAAGTCTCCTCATCTCGGCATACTTAGCATGTCAATCTCCGCAAGGAGTAATGATACTTCTTGGAAACCTTTACAGCGTAATGTGCTACCAATGGTTTTCTTGGGGACTGTGGTCCCAGCTGCCTTGAGATCATTAACAAGTTCCCCTCCTGTAGTTTTAGGCTGATCTCTCATCTTCCTCATGATCAAGGATACCCCATGAGGTGAAATTTTTCATGGTGCCCCAGATCGATGTCGATGTCGATGATTTTGTATTTTGTATTTCTTCCATTTTCTTACTATTGCACCAACAGTTGTCTCCTTCTCGCCCAGGGTCTTACGTATGGGTTTGCAGCCCATTAGAGGTTTGTGCAGTGTGTCTATGAGCTTTGTGCTTTGTGTCTATGATCTTGTCCCTGACGTCCTTATAAAGCTCTTTGGTCTTGCCCAGGTTGTAGAGGTTAGAATCTGACTAATTAATTAAGTCTTTAGACAGGAGCCTTTTATAAAGGTGACTATGAAGACAGCTGTCTTTAATGCAGGTAATGAGTTGATTAGTAACGTCTAACTGGTCTGTAGGAGCCAGAACTCTTAATGGTTGGTGGGGGATCAAATACTTATTTCTCACTGCAAAATGCAAATAAATTTATATAATTTGTACAATGTGATTTTCTGGATTTTATTTTTGATATTCTATCTCTCAATGTTAAAATTAACCTATCCTTAAAATTATAGACTATTCCTGTCTTTGTCAGTGGGCAAACTTACAAAATTAGCAAGGGATCAAATACTTATTTCCCCCACTGTAGGCACATTATCACTACTGTGTCTCGTTTCGGTTCGCATTTTCTGTTCTGTTTGTACCTACACTATCATATACAGTGGAATGTAAAAGTTTGGGCACCCATGATCAAAATCATTGCTATTGTTAACAGGTAAGCAAGTTGAAGATGAAATTATCTCTAAAAGGCTTAAAAGATAAAGATTTTACATTTCCTTTGCATTTTAGGCAAAAAATATATACTGTCAATTTTTACATTTTAAAAATTACAAAAAGAAAATGGGCCTATGCAAAAGTTTGGGCACCTTGGGGAGATTTGTATGCTCAGATAACTTTGACCAAAGTTTCAAACCTTAATTAGCCTGTTAGGGTTATGGCTTGTTGACTATCATCGTTAGGAAAGCCCAGAGGAAACAAATTTCCCAACTTTATAAAAACCCAGCCTCCTCTAACCTTGGGCAAAAAACAGCAGCCATTGGTTTTTCTAAGCAGCTGCCTGAAAATGAAAATTATGGAGGCCCACAAAGCAAGAGAACGCTATAAGAAGCGTTTTCAAGTTTCCCTTTCCTCACTTCAAAATCTAATTAAGAAATGGCAGTTAACACGAACAGTGGAGGTCAAGATAAGGTCTGGAAGATCAAGCAAAATCCCTGCAGCCATCTTCCTGAAGCCGTGGGCTGCCAGAGGCTTCAGGAAAATGGGCGCCGGACGCCGCGCATGCAGATTGAGATCTCAGCGGCCATTTTCCTGAATCTGAGTGTAAAAGGGACCCTGCTCAGGTGCACTCCGCACCGCCCATCGCCGCAGCATCGCCACACCTCTGCCGCAACTCCCTGGTAAGCCTGTGTTCACACTATAAGACGCACCCCCCATTTTCCTCCCAAATTTTGGGTGGGTTAAGTGCGTCTTACAGTCTGAAAAACACGGTAGATAGATAGATAGATAGATAGATAGATAGATAGATAGATAGATAGATAGATAGATACTGGATGAACCTGCTTTTAAATGGTATTAAATTATCCTGTCTGGTGTATTATTATGTATTATTATTATTATAATACTCCATTATCCCACTAAGTTTACTTCCAATATGTTTCTATCATGAGCAATCTATTATGTATTATTGTAGTGCAATCTATGCTGGGACCAAAGTTCCTATTTTCAAAGTTTTAAATAAACTATTTTATGCCTCACACTTTGGCAACATTTTTAAGTAGGGGCTTCAAAGGTAAATTAATTTCTATATGAAGTATTACTCACGTCGCTTGCATGCACATTTCTTTATCCTTTTGGGATCTGTGATGTCATCATGACAAGCCTTGCAATAGAAGAATGCACTGTGGAAAAACAATACAGAGAATATAATTTAAAGAACAGAACTTGACTAATCACCACCATAGAAAGCTAGGAAGCATTCAAATCTCCCTATTTTTGATGCATACAACCCTTATGTTGTACAGAGCTGTAATAGGCAGCCTATAAAATTATATAGGGCCCTAGGGTCCATAAGCTTCTGATTTCGTACATGGTGCCATGTGCCATCAGATGCTTTAGACTTAGATAAGACTTCTTACAAAATAAATGTGCAGGTTGGCGCACTGGTATTAATACAATAGCTAAGACTGAAAACAGAATGGGGTTTTCCCATGAAAAAAATTTAATGTTAATCAATAAATCTTGGAATAATAATAATTTTCACAATTGGATGTGTTTAAATAAAATGTTCCTGTGCTGAGATAATCTTATACAGTATGTGCTCCTGCTGTGTACTGTGTAATGGCTGTGTCTGACCATACAGGAACATGGTCTGATCATACCACAGGTCCTGGGCAGGGGGAAAGCAAAGGAGTACAAAGCAGGGGCCATCTATAAGATTATCTCAGCACTGGGACATTTTATTTACACACATCCAATTGTGGAAGTTATTATTATTTCAACATGTGCACAAGTTTTCTCTTAAACCCGAGCAAGAGCCACTAAATAAGATACCGAAACTCCAAAGTTCACAACTTTTAAATGATACTGTAATTCCCTGTTCTTCTAAAAAAGTATACAAAACTCAAATGACAATAGTTCAGTGCAATACTATGCTAATGTTTTAGGCAGGGTGGACAAAATGTTGCAAAGTAAGAACATATTAACCCCTTAACCCCTTAACCCCTGGAGCTTTGTTCAGTTTCATGCTTTTGTTTTTCGCTCCCCTCCTTCCCAGAGCCATAACTTTTTTATTTTTCTGTCAATATGGCCATGTTAGAGCTTGTTTTTTTTGTGACAAGTTGTACTTTTGAATGACATCATTGGATTTACCATGGTGTGTACTAGAAAACAGGAAGAAAATTCCAAGTGCGGTGAAATTGCAAAAAAAAAGTCTAATGCCACACTTTTTTGTTTGGCCTTTTTACTAGGTTCACTAAATGCTAAAACTGACCTGCTATTATGATTCTCCAGGACATTATGAGTTTACAGCCACCAAACACATCTAGGTTCGTTCTTATCTAAGTGGTGAAAAAAAATTCCAAACTTTGTTAAAAAAAAATAAATTGCGCCATTTTCCGATACCCGTAGCGTCTCCATTTTTCGTGATCTCGGGTTGGGTGAGGGCTTATTTTTTGCGCGCCGAGCTGATGTTTTTATTGATACCATTTTGGTGCAGATACGACCTTTTGATCACCCATTATTGCACTTCAATGCAATGTCACTATGACCAAAAAAACATAATTTTGGCGTTTTGACTTTTTTTTTCCGCTACGCCATGTAGCGATCAGGTTAATCCTTTTTTTTGATTGATAGATCGGGCAAACCTGAATGCAGCAATACCAAATATGTGTATATTTCATTTTTTATTTTATTTTTATTTTGAATGGAGCAAAAGGGGTGTGATTTGAATATATTATATTTTTTAATTTTTTTAGATTTTTAAAAACATTTTTTTTTACTTTTGACATGCTTCAATAGACTCCATGGGAGACTAGAAGACGCCATAGCGCGATCGGCTCTGCCTGATAAAGGCAGATGTTCAGATCGCTACTATATAGCAGATTTACTGACTTGCTATGACCAACCACTGGCCAGCACTGACAACCAAGAGGCCTCAGGTTGTCATGCTAACACACTGGTGACCTGCGATTATGTGACGGGGTCACCGGTGTGCTTATTTCCGGCCCAATGGCTGGAAGTGCGATTTAGATGCCGCTGTCAGAGTTTGACAGCAGCATTTACCTGGTTAATAGACATGGGTGGATTGCGATTCCACCCGCGGCTATTGCAGGCACATGTCAGCTGTTCAAAACAGCCGACATGTCCCCAGAAAGATGTGGACTCACCACTGGAGCCCACATCATAGGGCGGGACACCGATATCGGCGTACTATTATGCCTGATGTCGGTAAGGGGTTAAAATAATCTATGATTTGATTCATAAACATTGGCCAAAAAAAAGCCCCGGTGCCATTTCAAACACTTTTGAAAACTCAGAGATCATGCCAACAGTCAGTCATGGCTAGACAAGCTTTCCCATAATGTCCGACATCATGTCACTGTGTCTAGTACAACCAATCATGGGGGCTATAGCAGGAACTACAAATGATGAGGGCAGGTCAAACAGTGCCGTTTTAGGCTTTTGCAGCATAGTAATAGTGGTCAGAGTAAACATATTATTCCACATAGGGTTAAAAAAGGGCTAAATCTGATTATGGTGTACTACTGCAGTGCTGAAACACATAATGAAAATGGGAACAATAGTTTAAGTCTGAAAATAATTATCCACAGATTGAAATGACATAGGGAGGTACTGTACCTGCAGCGTTTGTGCAACCTTGAATTGATTGATCTGTGATATGCTGCAGTAACGCCACCTTAATGTTACAGTCGTTTTTTTAATTCTTCACGCACTGCAATCAAGGAGGGCAGTTTAATACCCCCACCCCTGTGTTACTTAATTTTGCTACTTAACTATAATCCTTGCAGGGGTGTTCTCAAGCTTGAACATTATCTCCAATCTCAAGTATAGGCGATAACTTTCCAATCGCTATAGGTGCGACTGCCGTGGCACCCACCAATCCTTAGACTTGGGTCTCTGAAGATCATGGGCACTGCCTCTCCATTCATTATGCATTGCCTCTCCATTCATTGTGCACTGCCTCTCCATTCATTGACACTTCCTCTCCATTCATTGCGCACTGCCTCTCCATTCATTGTGTAATGCCTCTCCATTCATGGTGTAATGCCTCTCCATTTATTGTGCACTGCCTCTCCATTCATTGTGCACTGCCTCTCCATTCATTGCCACTTCCTCTCCATTCATTGCGCATTGCCTCTCCATTCATTGTGTTATTCCTCTCCATTCATTATGCATTGCCTCTCCATTCATTGTGCACTGCCTCTCCATTCATTGTGCACTGCCTCTCCATTCATTGCGCACTGCCTCTCCATTCATTGTGCACTGCCTCTCCATTCATTGTGCACTCCCTCTCTATTCATTGCGCACTGACTCTCCATGCATTGCACACTGCCTCTCCATTCATTGCGCACTGCCTCTCCTGTTATGGACCTGGTGGTTAGGAGCACCCGGAATGACCTGATGGTTAAACTAGAAATATGGACAAGCTCTGGGGAAGTGGGAACTCTGCTGACCGCAAACCCTACTCCTATCACACACACTAGAAATAGCCGTGGAGCGTACCTAACTCTCCCTAGACGCCTCTTCAAAGCCTAAGAGCTAACTACCCCTAAAGATAGAAATATAAGCCTTACCTTGCCTCAGAGAAATTCCCCAAAGGAAAAGGCAGCCCCCACATATATTAACTGTGAGTTAAGAGGAAAGTCACAAACACAGGAATGAAACAGGTTTTAGCAAAGGAGGCCAGTCTTCACTAAATAGTCAGAGGATAGAAAAAGGAACTATGCGGTCAGCACAAAAAACTACAAAAACCACGCAGAGTGTGCAAAAAGACCTCCACACCGACTCACGGTGTGGAGGTGCAACTCTGCACCCCCAGAGCTTCCAGCTAGCAAAGAAATATCATGATAGCAAGCTGGACTAGAATTTAGCAATACTAAGAAACATATTCAGGAAACAGCAACAACAAATGAACTAGTAGGAACTTAGCTTCTGCTGAAGTAGACAGGTCATCAGAGAAGTTCAAGAGAGATCTGAACCAATACTGAGACATTGACAGCTGGCAAGAAGTAACGATCTGAGTGGAGTTAAATAGAGAAGCCAGCCTAGCAATAAACAAGGACAGCTGAGAAAGCCAACCTCAAGGACCAGCAATTCCCCTCAAAGCCACCAGAGGGAGTCCAAGGACAGAACTCACCACAGTACCATTCATGACAACAGGAGGGAGTCCGAGAACGGAATTCACAACAGTACCCCCCCCTTGAGGAGGGGTCACCGAACCCTCACCAGAGCCCCCAGGCCGATCAGGACGGGCCAAATGAAAGGCACGAACTAAATCGGCAGCATGGACATCGGAGGCAACAACCCAGGAATTATCCTCCTGACCATAGCCCTTCCACTTAACCAGGTACTGAAGCTTCCATCTTGAAATACGAGAATCTAAAATCTTCTCCACGACATACTCCAACTCCCCCTCGACCAACACCGGAGCAGGAGGATCAACGGAGGGAACCATAGGCGCCACATATCGCCGCAACAATGACCTATGGAACACATTATGGATGGCAAAAGAAGCTGGAAGGACCAAACGAAATGACACAGGATTGAGAATTTCAGAAATCTTATAAGGACCAATGAAACGAGGTTTAAACTTAGGAGAAGAAACCTTCATAGGAACAAAACGAGAAGATAACCAAACCAAATCCCCAACACGAAGTCGGGGACCAACACAGCGACGGCGGTTAGCAAAACGTTGAGCCTTCTCTTGGGACAACGTCAAATTGTCCACTACGTGAGTCCAAATTTGCTGCAACCTGTCCACCACAGAATCCACCTCAGGACAGTCAGAAGGTTCAACCTGCCCCGAAGAAAAACGAGGATGAAAACCAGAATTGCAAAAAAAAGGCGAAACCAAAGTAGCCGAGCTAGCCCGATTATTAAGGGCGAACTCAGCCAATGGCAAGAAGGTCACCCAATCATCCTGATCAGCAGAAACAAAGCATCTCAGATAGGTTTCCAAAGTCTGATTGGTTCGTTCGGTTTGGCCATTTGTCTGAGGATGGAAAGCCGAAGAAAAAGACAAATCAATGCCCATCTTAGCACAAAAGGACCGCCAAAACCTCGAAACAAACTGGGAACCTCTGTCCGACACGATGTTCTCCGGAATGCCATGCAAACGAACCACATGCTGAAAAAATAGTGGAACCAAATCCGAGGAGGAAGGTAATTTAGGCAAGGGTACCAAATGGACCATCTTAGAAAAGCGATCACAAACCACCCAGATGACAGACATCCTTTGAGAGACAGGAAGATCTGAAATAAAATCCATGGAAACATGCGTCCAGGGCCTTTTCGGGACCGGCAAGGGCAAAAGTAACCCACTGGCACGAGAACAGCAGGGCTTGGCCTGAGCACAAGTCCCACAGGACTGCACAAAAGAACGCACATCCCGTGACAAGGAAGGCCACCAAAAGGACCTAGCCACCAAATCTCTGGTACCAAAAATCCCAGGATGACCAGCCAACACCGAACAGTGAACCTCAGAAATAACTCTGTTAGTCCATCTATCAGGGACAAACAGTCTCTCCGCAGGACAAAATGTCAGGTCTATCAGCCTGAAACTCCTGCAGCACCCGCCGCAAATCAGGGGAGATGGCAGACAGAATTACCCCCTCTTTGAGAATACCAGCAGGCTCCGGGACTCCCGGAGAATCAGGCACAAAACTCCTAGAAAGGGCATCAGCCTTCACATTCTTAGAACCAGGAAGGTATGAGACCACAAAATCGAACCGGGAGAAAAACAGCGACCATCGAGCCTGTCTAGGATTCAACCGCTTGGCAGACTCGAGATAAGTCAGATTCTTGTGATCCGTCAAGACCACCACGCGGTGCTTGGCTCCCTCGAGCCAATGTCGCCACTCCTCGAATGCCCACTTCATAGCCAGCAACTCCCGATTGCCAACATCATAATTACGCTCAGCGGGCGAAAACTTTTTTGAAAAGAAAGCACATGGCTTCATCACAGAGCCATCAGAACTTCTTTGAGACAGAACAGCCCCTGCTCCAATCTCAGAAGCATCCACCTCGACCTGAAAAGGGAGCGAAACATCTGGCTGACGCAGCACAGGGGCCGAAGAAAAACGATGTTTCAGCTCCTGAAAAGCCTCTACGGCCGCAGAGGACCAATTCACCACATCAGCACCTTTCTTTGTCAAATCAGTCAAAGGTTTAACCACACTAGAAAAATTAGCGATGAAGCGACGGTAAAAATTAGCAAAGCCCAGGAATTTCTGAAGGCTCTTCACAGATGTAGGCTGAGTCCAATCATGGATGGCCTGCACTTTAACAGGGTCCATCTCGATAGTAGAAGGGGAAAAAACGAAGCCCAAAAAGGAAACCTTCTGAACTCCGAAGAGACATTTAAACCCTTTCACAAACAAGGAATTAGCACGAAGGACCTGGAACACCATTCTGACCTGCTTCACATGAGACTCCCAATCATCCGAAAAGACCAAAATATCATCCAAATATACAATCATGAATCTATCCAGATATTTTCGGAAGATGTCATGCATAAAGGATTGAAACACAGATGGAGCATAAGAAAGCCCGAATGGCATCACTAGATACTCGAAATGACCCTCGGGCATATTAAATGCTGTTTTCCATTCATCGCCCTGTTTAATACACACAAGATTATACGCCCCTCGAAGATCAATCTTGGTGAACCAACTAGCCCCCCTAATCCGAGCAAACAAATCAGACAGCAGAGGCAAAGGGTACTGAAATTTGACCGTGATTTTATTAAGAAGGCGGTAATCTATACAAGGTCTCAGAGAACCGTCCTTCTTGGCCACAAAAAAGAACCCTGCTCCCAACGGCGACGAAGACGGGCAAATATGCCCTTTCTCCAAGGACTCCTTTATATAACTCCGCATAGCGGCATGTTCCGGCACAGATAAATTGAAAAGCCGGCCCTTAGGAAACTTACTACCAGGAATCAAATTAATAGCACAATCACAATCCCGATGAGGAGGTAGCACACTGGATTTGGGCTCATCAAAAACATCTCGGTAATCCGACAAAAACTCAGGGACTTCAGAAGAAGTGGAAGAAGAAATTGACATCAACGGAACATCGCCATGTACCCCTTGACAACCCCAACTAGATACAGACATTGATTTCCAATCCAATACTGGATTATGAACCTGTAGCCACGGCAAACCCAACACGACCACATCATGCAAATTATGCAACACCAAAAAGCGAATATCCTCCTGATGTGCAGGAGCCATGCACATGGTCAACTGAGCGCAGTACTGAGGTTTATTCTTGGCCAAAGGCGTAGCATCAATTCCCCTTAATGGAATAGGATACTGCAAAGGCTCCAAAGAAAAACCACAGCGCTTGGCAAACTCCAAGTCCATCAAATTCAGGGCAGCGCCTGAGTCCACAAATGCCATAACAGAGTAGGATGACAAAGAGCAAATCAGAGTAACAGACAAAAGAAATTTAGGCTGTACAGTACCAATGGTGACAGACCTAGCGAACCGCTTAGTGCGCTTAGGACAATCAGAGATAGCATGAGTGGAGTCACCACAGTAAAAACACAGCCCATTCTGACATCTGTGTTCTTGCCGTTCAGTTCTGGTCAAAGTCCTATCACATTGCACAAGCTCAGGCCTCCGCTCAGAGGATACCGCCAAATGGTGCACAACTTTGCGCTCGCACAAACGCCGATCAATTTGAATAGCCAAGGACATTGATTCATTCAGACCAGCAGGCGTAGGGAACCCCACCATGACATCCTTAAGGGCTTCAGAAAGACCCTTTCTAAAAATCGCTGCCAGCACACACTCATTCCACTGAGTAAGCACAGACCATTTTCTGAACTTCTGGCAATATACCTCCGCTTCATCCTGACCCTGACACAAAGCCAGTAAGATTTTCTCTGCCTGATCCACTGAATTCGGTTCGTCATAAAGCAATCCTAGCGCCAGAAAAAACGCATCTACATTAAGCAATGCAGGATCTCCTGGCACAAGGGAGAATGCCCAGTCTTGAGGGTCGCCACGTAACAAAGAAATAATAATTTTTACTTGCTGAATGGGGTCACCAGAGGAGCGGGGTTTCAAAGCAAGAAACAGTCTACAATTATTTTTGAAATTCAGAAACTTAGATCTATCCCCAGAAAACAAATCAGGAATTGGGATTCTAGGTTCTAACATCGGATTCTGAACTACATAATCTTGAATGCTTTGCACCCTTGCAGCGAGTTGATCCACACAAGAGGACAGACCTTAAATGTCCATATCTACACCTGACTCCTGAACCACCCAGAGGTTAAGGGGAAAAGAGAAACAAAACACACTGCAAAGAAAAAAAAATGGGTTCAGAACTTCTCTTATCCCTCTTTTGAGATGCATTAACACTTTGTGGGCCAGCTGTACTGTTATGGACCTGGTGGTTAGGAGCACCCGGAATGACCTGATGGTTAAACTAGAAATATGGACAAGCTCTGGGGAAGTGGGAACTCTGCTGACCGCAAACCCTACTCCTATCACACACACTAGAAATAGCCGTGGAGCGTACCTAACTCTCCCTAGACGCCTCTTCACAGCCTAAGAGCTAACTACCCCTAAAGATAGAAATATAAGCCTTACCTTGCCTCAGAGAAATTCCCCAAAGGAAAAGGCAGCCCCCACATATATTAACTGTGAGTTAAGAGGAAAGTCACAAACACAGGAATAAAACAGGTTTTAGCAAAGGAGGCCAGTCTTCACTAAATAGTCAGAGGATAGAAAAGGGAACTATGCGGTCAGCACAAAAAACTACAAAAACCACGCAGAGTGTGCAAAAAGACCTCCACACCGACTCACGGTGTGGAGGTGCAACTCTGCACCCCCAGAGCTTCCAGCTAGCAAAGAAATATCATGATAGCAAGCTGGACTAGAATTTAGCAATACTAAGAAACATATTCAGGAAACAGCAACAATAAATGAACTAGTAGGAACTTAGCTTCTGCTGAAGTAGACAGGTCATCAGAGAAGTCCAAGAGAGATCTGAACCAATACTGAGACATTGACAGCTGGCAAGAAGTAACAATCTGAGTGGAGTTAAATAGAGAAGCCAGCCTAGCAATAAACGAGGGCAGCTGAGAAAGCCAACCTCAAGGACCAGCAATTCCCCTCAAAGCCACCAGAGGGAGTCCAAGGACAGAACTCACCACAGTACCATTCATGACCACACGAGGGAGTCCAAGAACGGAATTCACAACACTCTCCCTTCATTGTGCACTGCCTCTCCCTTCATTGTGCACTGTCTCTCCCTTCATTATGCACTGCCTCTCCATTCATTGTGCACTGCCTCTTCATTCATGGTGTAATGCCTCTCCATTCATTGTGCACTGCCTCTCCATTCATTGTGTAATGCCTCTCCATTCATTGTGCACTGCCTCTCCATTCATGGTGTAATGCCTCTCCCTTCATTGTGTACTGCCTCTCCATTCATGGTGTAATGCCTCTCCATTCATTGTGCACTGCCTCTCCCTTCATTGTGTACTGGCTCTCTATTCATTGTGCACTGCCTCTCCATTCATTGAGCACTGCCTCTCCATTCATTGTGCACTGCCTCTCCATTCATTGTGCACTGCCTCTCCATTCATTGAGCACTGCCTCTCCATTCATTGAGCACTGCCTCTCCATTCATTGTGCACTGCCTCTCCATTCATTGAGCACTGCCTCTCCATTCATTGTGCACTGCCTCTCCATTCATTGTGCCCTGCCTCTCCATTCATGGTGTAATGCCTCTCCCTTCATTGTTTACTGCCTCTCCATTCATGGTGTAATGCCTCTCCATTCATTGTGCACTGCCTCTCTATTCATGGTGTAATGCCTCTCCCTTCATTGTGTACTGCCTCTCCCTTCATTGTGCACTGCCTCTCCATTCATTGTGCACTGCCTCTCCATTCATTGAGCACTGCCTCTCCATTCATTGTGCACTGCCTCTCCATTCATTGTGCACTGCCTCTCCATTCATTGTGCAGTTCCCAGTGCAGCAGGACAGGTCAGCTGAAATAAATGCTCACGTGAGTGGGTGGGTCCCCCACGATCGCAGAGGGTCATTACACCCCTGTTACAGTGATATCCTATTGATACATTTTTGTTACGTTTTCTCATGAAAATCATTTAAAAACTAATATTGTGAGAACACTAACTTTCTTTTCTCTGTTTGCAGAACTGTAAGAGAGCTTATTATTAACATAATGAACTGAAGTTTTTATTGGTAACATTTTGGGATACATATAACTGTTTATTTTTAAGGCAAGGTTCACAAAAACAACTAGGACAAGTTATAATATAAACATGGCGATATAAACATGCAACTTTTTGTGGAGTTTTTTTTTTCTTTTTCACAAATAAACTTTTTAGGTATGTATTAAAACTGGGAGCTGATAGGCTGAGCTATATTGCAGATACTGAGGCCATTATTAGGCTCCCGATTGCCACAGAAACTCATCAGCACCTTGCGATGACAATGCAGCGGGAGTGATCTCCCTCTGTCACACTCTGCACATGCCTCCTCCTAACTGACAGGGCTGCTGCAGTAACTCAGCACTTTCCACAAACATGCACCATACACAGAATGCTGTGATGAATAGTGACAGATATGCATCACACAATGGACCTTTTTCCTTGTATTTCTTGACCTGTGGTGTGCTTTTTAACCCCTTCATGACCAGGGGTATTTCAGTTTTTGAGTTTCCATTTTTTGCTGCCCCCCTTCTTCACAGAACCATAACTTTTTTTTTATTTTTTGGTCAATATGAGGGCTTGTTTTTTGTGGGACAAATTGTACCTTTGAACGACACACTTGGTTTTAACATATCGTGTAGTGGAAAACGGGGAAAAAAATTCCAAGTGTGGTGAAATTGCAAAAAAGTGCAATTCCACAGTTTTTTGCTTTTTTTTACCATGTTCACTAAATGCTAAAACTGACCTGCCGTTATGATTCTCCAGGTCCTTACATTACACCAAACATGTCTAGGTTCTTTTTTTTTTTTGAAGTTGTGAAAAAAAATCCAAAATTTGTAAAAAAAAAAAATTACACCATTTTCCGAAACCTGTAGCATCTCCATTTTTCGTGATGTGGGGCTGGGTGAGGGCTTATTTTTACGGGCAGAGCTGACTTTTTTATTGATACCATTTTGGTGCAGATACAATCTTTTGATCACTTGTTATTGCATTTTATTGTGCATTTTATTCCAATGTCGCGGTGACCAAAAAAACGTAATTCTGGCGTTTTAAATTTTTTTCTCGTTACGCCGTTTAGCGATCGGGTTAATTCTTTTTTTACATTGATAGATTGGGTGATACTGAACCCGGAGATCCCAAATATGTTTATATTTGACTTTCTTTTATTGTTTTATTTTGAATGAGGCAAAAGGGGGAATTTGAACGTTTATATATAGATTTTTTTTTTAAGAACATTTTTTGACTAGAAGCTGCCATAATCTGATCACCTCTGCTACACACAGGTGATGATCAGATTGCCTGTGTGTAACAGAAATGTTCACTTGCTATGAGCGCCGACCACAGGCAATGACAACCATAGAGGTCTGCTGTAGACCTCTTTTTGTTATGTTGACCCATCGGTGATGACGTGCGATCATGTAACAGGGTCACCAACGGGTGTGATTAGAGACGCAACTCTGGTAAATGCGAGTTAAATGCCGCTGTCAGAGATTAACAGCGGCATTTAACTAGTTAACAGCCGTGGGTGGATCACGATTTCACCAGTGGCTGTTGCGGGCACATGTCAGCTGTATATATCAGCTGTCATTTGCCTGGAAAGGTGCAGGCTCAGTGCCCCAGCCCACACCAAATAGGAGTAGTCCGACGTGGGTGTACTACTACACCAAACATCGGAAAGGGATTAAACAAAAAAAAAATGTCAACTCTTTCAGCATTTTTTCTGCAGTTTTTCTCCAATGAGATCAAATTAGTTAGCACCAAAAACACATAAAACATAAGTAAAAAATAATATTTCAACAAAGTTCTGCAGAAAGTGGGTTCATCTACCACAGGACATGTTGTAAGAATGGTTATTTTAAGATGGTAAAAAAACTATATATCCTTTAGCAACATAATTCAAGTCAATATGAAAAAAAGAAATAAGCCTAACAGTAATAAACCTACCGTTTAACCTCCTTGGCATCACTTGCTATGAAGAATCCAAGCGTACCTTCTTTAATCTTCAGGTGGTTTCCTGGGTTGATAATAATCCTGGGGACAAGTAAAAATGTGGTGAAAACATGCTTAGAACAGAGTTTCGCTATGAGTTCATTAACCATCCATTCATTGGTTGAACAAACTCATGATCCCCTCCAGCTAGAACCCTTTACAACCACAATTGACAATATCTGAGCTGGCAACAAAATGAGAGTGATCAGTTATTGGGCTCACTTTTAGAATAGCAAATATCTATAACAAAAATTTTGAAGGATTTTAACAATGAACCTCAAAATTAATACCAAAGTGTTCATAACATTTGTTCCATTTATGGACTCAGTCATTGTCATTGTGATTTTAGGTACCAGTAATTAGCATAGAGTCTTATAAAAAATGATATTAGCTTCACATTTTATGAACCAGAGTTATATAAATTATTCAAACTTGACTACAATCAGCAGAAAAAGATAAAAAGTAACAATCCAATATGGATCTGTAGAGGGGGGTTAATGGTGAATTTGTTTAATGCATGAAAAACAAAAGCAGTAGTGAAAGCTGCATTTTGGAGCTAGGTCATGTCCTCTTTTTTATGTCAGGTCTATGAAGTAATAACTGTCTTGTATTGACCTCATAGCTTGGAATGAAATATATCAAACTTTATTTCTGAACCCCTGGTTTATGGAATAAAAGTGGAAACATATGGAAATTTTGTTTTGATAAGTCCAAATGTGGGACACAGGGTAAATGTAATTAAAAAAGCAATTGTGAGTGCATTTAAAGAGATTTCTGATCTTCAAAAATTGTATGCTAATTGTTTAAATGAGGATTTTATCACGTATTTATGTTTAAAGTTTAAATGTCTTGTAGGCCAATATGACTTGCAGACACATGCCCATGCTCCTAGTTTTTATCTCCTGTTTTATTACATTTCATAATTTGAAAATGTGTTTACTTCCCATTCCCTGAAATGTTGTCCTCTGCTTGATATATCAACTACCACCTTTTTCCTTATCTTACTTTCCAGTCACCAGAGGAGGAGGCCAAAAAACAGTGGATTGTGAAATGTCCAATAAGCATAGCCATGTCTAAAGACCCAGGTGAATTTGGACCCATTAATGAGTGTTTGTTTACTGGCTCATCAACAAGTGTCCTCAGGACAAGAATGGGAATATTAATCGCTAATACGAAAGTTCTGTCATAATCTGTTTACATGAGACAATGTGCTGCCGATTTTTTCAATGCGGACACAATTGATCAGCTCACCACACAAACAGGCGTCCTGCTCATTCGTTGGGTAGCCAGCAGAAGATTTACACTAGCCAACTATCATCAACAAGAGTTTTTAAGGTCATACACTGACCTATTCTCGGCTTGACTAAATGGGTTTTTAATGTTTTCTTTGTAAAGACACCTCGTAAAACAGGAGTATGTAAACAACGGTAAATAGAGGCAAATTATCGGGGAGTTGAACTGGAGTCAATTACATTAGTAATCCAAATATCTGCAATGCTTAGCAGCATGAAAACAACCGTGCTGCGTGGGCTGTGCCAGGTAATGATAAAAGCAAATTCTTCTCAGCTATGGTGGCATTATCTGCATATAGACACAATCTTCTGTATTTTCTACAAGGTCAGAAAACCCCTTTACATTTCTCTTTATGTTCTATCTTACATAGAAAATATGATTTAGCTATGCATAGAGGGCACTAAAGCACCTTAGCGACATTTTGCTAAATTAATTCTTTGTAATTATGTTGTGAGATTAGGGTTTACAGATCACAAATCTCACAAACTGACAGCATAAACCAGGTCCATAGCTCTGTAAGGACTATGGCTTCTATTAAAAAAAAAACCACACACCTTTAGTTTTGTAATTGCTGCTTTCATTCTGCAAAAACTGAAGTTTAATCAAGTATGCCAACAAGGGTTGGGCCAAGAGGCTCAGCGCTCCGTTCTACCCACTGGCAATCTCCCTTCTCAAGCTACTGTATGGGCTTTGTTCATACTGTCAGTTTGGGTGGAGAGACTCAACGTAATGGAGACACATTTAAAACAAAAAAGTTTACATCCTCTGACTTATGTAGACAGAAGGGAGTGACAAGATTGTTCTACATAGTGTAGTGTTTTCTTTACTATTATATCTAGTCAGATCATTTTTATATTTGTAGATAGCTGCTATTTTTGCAATGTGTTAAGTAATAAAACTCAAAGGGTTGGTTCTGGCAAAATAAAACTTTGCCCAGGACACTGGATATGTAATATATAACAAACTCAGTCATACTCAACTAATGGCACCCACTTGGGCCAGCAAAGTCGGCTCTGTGGGCTGCACAAACACAGAAAGTGGTAATCTCACTATTCAGCAGCTGCTGGTCTGCTGCCTGTGATTGGCTGCAGCGTTCAGGTGACTGTGAGCAGGGTGTTATCATAAAACGTCCAATGACATGCTGCTCCAAGCTACCTGGCCATTACAGCGAATCACAGTCCACAGCAGTCCAGTGGCTGGTGGAATGGTTTTATTATCCTTTCCTGACCAAAGAGTAGCCTGCAGACTAGGCGCATGCTGGTAGGTGAGTATGACTGAGTTTGTTATTTTAAGTTATGCAGTCTCTCGGGCCGAGTTCATTTTGTCCAGACAACCCCTTTAAAGCTCACGTGTGCAAATGCAAATTCTATAAGTGGGCTCCCTAACTATTACGTGCTATTTGAAGCCTCTTAAGACTCCAAGGCCCAGTCCCCATGACCTCTACCCCTGGTGCAAAGGTTAGATCACCTCTATATCAGTTACACTGTGTTGGTGTAATGTGTTCGTTCATGACAATGACTTCATCAATGCTGTAATATATATATGCAATTCCTTATGTAAGAACGGACTCCGTAACAGTTCACTGCTGCCTTGTTTTCACTGCACCAAAGAATTAAATAATGTACAATGAAATCTTATTAGCCTCACACTCAAATAAACTTATCGGCGGAAAAGTTCAATATCTCCATGTACTCAGAAATAAATGAACTTTTGTGCCACTTCCTAATCTCCCTTTCTCATTTTAAGAGTATACTGCAGATCTGATGGATGCAACCCCGATTCATTACACTTCTAAATATGCTGATGTCTAGGCATAGACACAAGCAATAGCACTTATAGGACTGCTGCCAGTTAAACTGAAAGAGAAAATGGTACAGGACAGCTAGCAGGTAATTATTCAGAAATGGGCTTAGTATCAGTAAGCTACACAACCAGGACATGGTAACAGGGATCTGGCGGACAACACTGATCTTCTGATCTACTGCAGACACATTTTTTAGATACCGATGTTTGTACTGTGTCCCTCGGCATTCTGTCTTATGAACATTATAAGGATACTCTGCTATAGAAAATAGAAGCTTATGCATGAGCAATAAGGCACATTTCAGTATCATGCTGGCATACAATCCACAGGGTGCAGCAAATGTCATGCCATCCATTTCCATAAGGGAAGTTCTGCGGTGTGTCCCCTCCTGTCCGCAGCACTAAGCTACCCATCCAAGGTGCTGTCTGTCTGGCTGCCACATCTGTTTGACAAAGAGCTTACAAGATATCCTGGCAGATTATAAATGGCCCTTCTCATTTCTTCAAGAGTTTGATAGATCTCTCAGGTCCAAAGGGAGAACCAGCTATTTAAATCACAGTTCATCGCTGAGTCTAAGGATAAATTGGCCTGCCAATATTTCACCGAGGCAAGGTAATCCTGGGATGCTCATTAAGATGGCAGAGGACAATTTTCAAAGTGCCAATGTTGACTGAACAAATGCATAGGTTTGATTTTCATCTAGTAAGCAACAAGCTAAGGCCAATTCTGTCCCAGAATCAGTCCTCCACATCATGGCCATGTCCATAGACTGACATACATGTCAGACACTTGCACTGTTCGAAAACAGTCTGCAATGGATGAGCATGCATTAACAGACATACTATATCTACCGAAAGCACAGACAGCTTTCCAGCCCACTGATTAATCATTCATTCAAATTATTAAGTAAACAAATACAATATTTTTAAGATTTTAATGATCAAAATAGGAACATTTCTCTTGTATTTTTTTTATTATCTGTGACTTTCCTTGAGAAAATTCTATTGCTGCATCCAAACGTCTGTCCCTTAGCTAATTCTCCTATAAAACCTATTAGATTCCAATAAGCCGATAAGGGAAAGGAGGGGATGGCGGAATGGAAAATCTTTTCATAATTCATGCAAGCTAAGCAAACGAAAAATAAAACACTGATGTTATGTTCTAGTTATTCTGTACCATTGTCCCCATGCTTTAAAGGCAGGTGTTTAATGTTAAAGGCAACCATTGGCATACATTTATGCATACTGTGCTTGCCACCCATTTCCAGCCCAATGTTAGAAAAACTAAAAATGGGAAGAGCAATGAATGGATTTATTGGGTTACCCCTACTTTATGCCTGCTAACAATAGGCATTTTATAAACAACCCAATATACTTATTATTTAACTTTTTTGCAAATCAACAAGCCAAACAACGCATGACATGCATGCACATTCATCACATGCCTTAACAAACCAATGTTGCATTTTGAAAGTAAGACAGTTGCAGGTTAGATTAACCACAAACAGCATGGCTCTTCGTTCTTTCAGGTTTATTTCATTCAGACTATGTGACTAAACTTTTATAATCATCAAACAGACATGGCTCAGTTTAGCTCTGCAATTAAAATAAGCAATATGGGTTAATATGGTATGGCAAGATGGTATAATAACCTCTGCCATTTTGGTATTTGTTTTGGTTACTAGTTTTAGGAATACTTAAACAGGAAAGAGACAAATCAACTTTAAAATTCCTTTATCTGGAAACAGCTTACAAAAAATGATCTATGACTTTTTTTCCTGCCATGGAGCATGTGGCTTTTGACTTAGATGTGGACCTTTGTGGCCACAATTGCTTAGGTGCTGTCTACACTCAGCTATAATGTCCAATGTATTCACCATGTAGCAGTAGCTTCAACAGGGTAAGATATAACTATGTGGTTAAAAAAAAGTCAGGGGTCAGAGCCAGAAGAAAAAGAATAAAACTTGCTCTTACACTTGCAACTAACAAATCTAGAATCATCCATCCTACTGCAAGACGTTCAACTGACAAATATGTTAAGCATGCAACTACATCATCCTAGAACATGGATTGTGTCCACCTGCTCAGTCATGGACACCCAATCCATGGAGGCATGCATGTGCAGAATATCTGTTACCCATTGTAGTACTGATCTGTAAACTTCTATGGCAAACTACTTCATAGTTAAACAAAATTATAAATCTGCGCTGAAATGTAATATTCCGCTAATCTTTTCATTTTCTGTTTAAACACTTACTCAACTTTCTTGGCAAACAACAAGTGTAAACTGAAAATAGCAGTTTCACATCCTTGCCATACAGCAGGCACTTGACTTGACTATCAGATGACTCCATCAGAAACAAACTCTAACTTATGTGGCTGGACGCAATGAGCAGATTATCACTTTATAATAAAGGTACTGCGTTTCACCTGACCCTGCTCTGTGATAATAAGACGACTGCTGACAGCGTCACAAGTGTACACAGCACAAGCTGACGTCATCTCGACAAAACAGTGTGTGGAAGTCTACAGGAAGGCTCGGTTGCTGATGTGAAAACTGCAAGATTTCTGGAATTTCTGAAAGCTCTAACACAGCAGAAAACGGAGTCCACATTGTTTCAAAAATGTAGTAGATGAAGGAATGAATCTCTATTGGGAGTTTGCAGCATTAGGTGATGTTTTTCATTTTTGTTTTGTGTAATTAGCACTATCGGCAGCATGTTTAGAGAAGGATTTTGATGTCAATCATGTTATTAGTTGTTCTTTAGACTCTTTAAGTGAACAGAACATCCCAGCTTCCAGTATTTAACTTACTTTCAGAATGCAACATAACCTTTAATTAAAAGATTTAGCAATCAGCAATGCTCAACTCTAAGTGAATGAGCAGCAGTAGTGAAAAGTGGCCCATGCTATACCAGACACATGGCAGTCCTGCATATTTGAGACCTCTTCATTAGCCAGAACAGATTTGGTTTTTTAACACTCCACATAAACAAATCATGCAAATACAAATTAAAAAAAAGCTTCATAATGCAACTCCCTATGTTGCAATAACTTCTCTGCAGTTACCAAACTTGCAGGAAGTTTCTGGTGGAGAATCCCAAACCACTCCAATAAGAAAGGACAAACAGATGTCAGATGGATGGTGGTGAACACTGCACACAGACAAGACAAACCACAGAGATGGGCAAGAAGGCAGCCCACTCTAAAATTAATCAAACTGATGGCAAACAAAGTTTAAGTTTAGGACAAAGGCCAAATAATGAGCAGATGGAAACAATTTGAATAGCAAGACTAAACAGAAAAGAATCTGTTAAGGGAAATTACATTGATAAGGAGATCAATTGCCATTCAGCCATAATGTGTTGGCTAATATATCTTCTCTTTTGAAAGGCAAATAAATGCTAATGTGATCTTAAAGAGAACCCATCAGTAGGATTAACCCTCTTAAGCTGTTTATATGGGCATGTAGAACATAAAAGCTGAATAAAACGATACCTTGATATCTGCAATCAGATGTCTTATTCCAGAGAAATCCACATTTTTCTTTTATGTAAATGAGTTGCTCAGGGCTATGGGCTGGACATAAATCTGCACGAGAGTCCACCTCCATAGATTATTATAAATAAAAGGGGGAGTTACCAGTGTGATGCGTGATAGCTGCTCTCTGCACTCCTGATCTCACTGCATAGTTGTGTGTGGTTATACCTGACACATCTGCAGGTCCCTCCCAGCTTCAGCTTCCATCTCACAGGAAGACAGAGGTGTAATAGTTTCACAATGCAAAAGAGCTGTGAGAACTGCAGCAAATGTGTTTGTAAGGAGACACAGTTCAGTTCCACTGTCCTATGTTAGTCTCTGGTAACGACCCCTTCCATTTATAATAAACTCTGGAGGCAGATTCTCAGGGAGACTGAAGTCCAGCCCATAGCCTTGAAAAACTAATTTACATATAAGAAAAACTTGAATTTCTCTGGAATAAGATGTCAGATCGCAGACATCAAGGTATCATTTTACTCAGCTTCCTATAACCTGCATACTCATTTAGACGACTTAGGAGGGTTGATACTACTGACAGATTCCCTTTAAAGAAGTGCTCTGGATACTAGGGACCAACCATATCACTACTACATTACCAACAAAATAACTCAAAACCAATAAATTACCAAGCAGCAGACACATTACCACTTGGCCATCAGAAAATGGATAGCTAGCAAATTAATCAGCAGAGAAGGGCACAATTTCACTAAATCCTAGGGACAGCTTAATGCATAGGAAAAATATGAATGTGACACTTAGACACCATGAAGTGGACACTTAATCTCCCTGGATGCATTCAGTCACTGACTGGATACAAGGACAGGCAATGAAAACAGTGAATTTGCAAAAACGTAACCAGAGTTAGATCGATAAGGACCCTTCACTGGTATTCAAAATAATAAGATTAGCATTCTTCAGCTGCTGGCATCTCTAGAAATTGGGAAGTCAGTACCAAATATACTACTTGGCCACCTGGAACGGACAAAGGACTATATACATTGCCTTGCGAAAGTATTCGGCTCTCTGGAACTTTTCAACCTTTTCCCACATATCATGATTCAAACATAAAGATACCAAATGTAAATTTTTGGTGAAGAATCAACAACAAGTGGAACACAATTGTGAAGTTGAACGACATTTATTGGTTATTTTAAATTTTTGTGGAAAATCAAAAACTGAAAAGTGAGGCATGCAATATTATTCTGCCCCTTTAATTTAACACTTTGTTGCGCCTCTTTTGCTGCGATTACAGCTGCAAGTCGCTTGGGGTATGTCTCTATCAGTTTTGTACATCAAGAGACTGAAATTCTTGCCCATTCTTCCTTGGCAAACAGCTCGAGCTCAGTGAGGTTTGATGGAGATCGTTTGTGAACAGCAGTTTTCTGTTGTGAATTCTGCTTTTGGGCTCCCTCCGGTGGTTGTAGGTTGTAATGAAGTTGTCCCTGAGTTGCATTCCTGGTCAGGTGTATCTGCTGATTGCAGTTCTGACTGGGGTATTTAGGCGTGCAGGATTCATTAGTCCTTGCCAGTTGTCCATGGTTGTTGGGAGGTTTTGGTCCTGGTTTGGTTCCTTCTGCCTTCTGCCAAATCAGCAAAGATAAGTGTCTGGTTTTGTTTCTGTGGCACACATGCTGTGTGCTTAATAATTCTGTGCTATTCAGTGTTTTTTTTTGTCCAGCTTAGATTGTGTCAGTATTTTCTCAGTCTTGTTGGATTCTCTGGAGTGGCAGATATACATTCCATGTCTTTAGTTAGATTGTGGAACTTTTTGTATTATCTGCTGTGGATATTTTTGGAAGGGTTTGGAAGGTAGTATTCCTATTTCCATCTATAGGGGTATTTAGTCCTCCGGCTGTGTCGAGGTGTCTAGGGTTTGTTAGGCACACCCCACGGCTACTTCTAGTTGCGGTGTTAGTTCAGGTTTTGTGGTCAGTACAGTTTCCACCTACTCCAAAGAAAGTTCATGGGGCTCCAAAGTCACCGGATCATAACAGTACAACTGGCCCACTGTGAGTTAAATGCATATCAGAAGAAGGGAAGAAAGGTGTTGAGTCATTTTTTTTCTGCAGTTTGCTTTGCCTTTTCTTCCCTCTTTTTCTCTGGGTGGCTAAGGAGTCTTGTGTTAGCATGGATGTTCAAGAATTAGCTTCTCGTGTAGACCAGCCTCCTGCTAGGGTACAGGGAATTTCTGATTATATTGTTCAGACTCCTGTTTTAGAGCCGAAGATTCTTACTCCTGATTTGTTTTTTGGTGACACGTCCAAATTTTTGAGTTTTAAAAACAACTGTAAACTGTTTTTTGCTTTGAGACCTCGATCCTCTGGGGATTCTATTCAGCAGGTTCAAATCGTCATTTCCCTGTTGCGTGGTGATCCACAGGATTGGGCATTTTCCCTGGAATCTGGGAATCCGGCTTTGCTTAATGTAGATTCCTTTTTTCAGGCTTTAGGACTATTATATGATGAACCTAATTCTGTGGATCAAGCGGAGAAGACCTTGTTGGTCCTGTCTCAGGGTCAAGAGGCGGCAGAATTGTATTGTCAGAAATTTAGAAAATGGTCTGTGTTGACTAAATGGAATGATGATGCTTTGGCTGCAATTTTCAGAAAGGGTCTTTCTGAATCTGTTAAAGATGTTATGGTGGGGTTTCCCACGCCCGTCGGTCTGAGTGATTCTATGTCTTTGGCCATTCAGATTGATCGGCGCTTGTGGGAGCGCAGAACTGTGCGCGCTGCGGCGTTGTCCTCAGAGCAGAGTCCTGAGCCAATGCAGTGTGATAGGATTCTGTCTAGGACAGAATGACAAGGACTCAGACGTCAGAATAGGTTGTTATTATTGTGGCGATGCTTCTCATGTCATTTCAGTCTGCCCTAAACGGACAAAGAGGATCGCTAGTTCATTTACCATCAGTACTGTACAACCTAAATTTCTGTTATCGGTGTCCCTGATCTGCTCATTGTCATCATTTTCTGTCTTGGCGTTTGTGGATTCAGGCGCCGCTTTGAACTTAATGGACCTTGAGTTTGCCAGGCGTTGTGGTTTCCCCTTGCAGCCCTTGCAGAACCTTATTCCTTTAAGGGGCATTGATGCTACACCTTTGGCTAAAAATAAGCCCCACTTTTGGACACAGGTGACCATGCGCATGGCGCCAGCCCATCAGGAAGATTGTCGATTTCTGGTATTGCATAATTTACATGATGCTATCGTGTTGGGTTTTCCGTGGTTGCAGGTACATAATCCTGTGTTGGATTGGAAGTCTATGTCTGTGACTAGTTGGGGTTGTCAGGGAGTTCATAATGATGTTCCTTTAATGTCCATCTCCTCTTCTTCCTCTTCCGAAATTCCAGAGTTTTTGTCTGAATTTCAGGATGTATTTGATGAGCCCAAGTCCAGTTCTCCTCCACCGCACAGGGACTGTGATTGTGCTATTGATTTGATTCCAGGCTGTAAGTTTCCTAAGGGCCGACTCTTCAACCTGTCTGTGCCTGAACATACCGCCATGCGGAGTTATGTTAAGGAGTCTTTGGAGAAAGGGCATATTCAGCCATCTTCTTCACCGATGGGAGCGGGATTTTTTTTTGTTGCTAAGAAGGATGGCTCCTTGATTATCGCCTCTTGAATAAGATCACGGTCAAGTTTCAATACCCATTACCTTTGCTTTCCGATTTGTTTGCTAGGATTAATGGGGCTAGTTGGTTTACGAAGATTGACCTTCGGGGGGCGTATAATTTTGTTCGTATTAAGCAGGGTGATGAATGGAAAACTGAGTTCAATACGCCCGAAGGCCATTTTGAATACCTTGTGATGCCGTTTGGGCTCACTAATGCTCCATCTGTTTTTCAATTTTTCATGCATGATATCTTCCGGACTTATATTGATAAATTCTTGATTGTATATTTGGACAATATTTAGATTTTTTCTGATGATTGGGAGTCTCATGTGGAACAGGTCAGGATGGTATTTCAGATCCTTCGTGACAATGCTTTGTTTGTGAAGGGGTCTTAGTGTCTCTTTGGGGTGCAGAAGGTTTCTTTTTTGGGTTTTATTTTTTCTCCTTCATCTATTGAGATGGATCCGGTTAAGGTTCAGGCCATTTATGATTGGATTCAACCCACGTCCGTAAAGAGCCTTCAGAAATTTTTGGGTTTTGCAAATTTTTATCGCCGTTTCATTGCTAACTTTTCCAGCGTGGTTAAACCCTTGACCGATTTGACGAAAAAAGGCGCTGATGTGGCGAATTGGTCCTCTGCGGCTGTTTCTGCCTTTCAGGAGCTTAAACGTCGATTTACTTCTGCTCCGGTGTTGCACCAACCGGATGTTTCCCTTCCGTTTCAGGTTGAGATTGACGCTTCTGAGATTGGCGCAGGGGCCGTTTTGTCCCAGAGGGATCATGTTGGTTCCTTGACGAAACCGTGTGCATTCTTTTCCCGTAAATTTTCACCTGCTGAACGCAATTATGATGTCGGCAATCGGGAGTTGTTGGCTATGAAGTGGGCATTTGAGGAGTGGCGACATTGGCTTGAGGGAGCTAAGCACTGTATTGTGGTCTTGACCGATCATAAGAATTTGATTTACCTCGAGTTTGCCAAGCGGCTGATTCCTAGACAGGCTCGATGGTCCTTGTTTTTTTTCCCGTTTTGATTTTGTGGTCTCGTATCTTCCGGGTTCCAAGAATATTAAGGCTGATGCCCTTTCTAGGAGTTTTTTGCCTGATTCTCCTGAGGTCTTTGAACCGGTCGGCATTCTGAAAGAAGGGGTGGTTCTTTCTGCTATTTCCCCTGATTTACGACGGGTTCTTCAGGAATTTCAGACTGACAGACCTGATCGTTGTCCAGTGGGGAAACTGTTTGTTCCTGACAGATGGACTAGTAGAGTGATTTCTGAGGTTCACTGTTCTGTGTTGGCTGGTCATCCTGGTATTTTTGGTACCAGAGACTTGGTTGGTAGGTCCTTTTGGTGGCCTTCTTTATCACGTGATGTGCGTTCTTTTGTGCAGTCCTGTGGGACGTGTGCACGGGCCAAGCCTTGTTGTTCCCGTGCTAGTGGGTTGCTTTTGCCATTGCCAGTCCCTGAGAGGCCCTGGACGCATATTTCTATGGATTTTATTTCTGATCTTCCGGTTTCCCAGAGGATGTCGGTTATCTGGGTTGTTTGTGACCGATTTTCTAAGATGGTTCATTTGGTGCCTTTGCCTAAATTGCCTTCCTCTTCTATTTGGTTCCGTTGTTTTTTCAGCATGTGGTTCGTTTGCATGGTATGCCGGAGAATATTGTGTCTGACAGAGGTTCCCAGTTTGTTTCTAGGTTTTGGCGGGCCTTTTGTGCTAGGCTGGGCATTGATTTATCTTTTTCCTCTGCATTTCATCCTCAGACAAATGGCCAAACCGAGCGAACTAATCAGACCTTGGAGACTTATTTGAGATGCTTTGTGTCTGCTGATCAGGATGATTGGGTGGCCTTTTTGCCATTGGCCGAGTTTGCCCTTAATAATCGGGCTAGTTCGGCTACTTTGGTTTCGCCTTTTTTTGTAATTTTGGTTTTCATCCTCGTTTTTCTTCTGGGCAGGTTGAGCCTTCTGACTGTCCTGGTGTGGATTCGGTGGTTGACAGGTTGCAGCAGATTTGGGCTCATGTGGTGGACAATTTGGTGTTGTCTCAGGAGGAGGCTCAACGTTTTGCTAACCGTCGTCGGTGTGTTGGTTCCCGGCTTCAGGTTGGGGATCTGGTCCGGTTGTCTTCCCGTCATGTCCCTATGAAGGTTTCTTCTCCTAAGTTTAAGCCTCGGTTTATTGGTCCTTATAGGATTTCTGGGATTATTAATCTGGTGTCTTTTCGATTGGCGCTTCCGGCCTCTTTTGCTATCCATAATGTCTTCCATAGATCTTTATTGCGGAAATATGTGGTACCCATTGTTCCCTCTGTTGATCCTCCGGCCCCTGTGTTGGTTGATGGGGAGTTGGAGTATGTGGTTGAGAAGACTTTGGATTCTCGTTTTTCGAGGCGGAGGCTTCAGTATCTTGTCAAATGGAAGGGTTATGGCCAGGAGGATAATTCTTGGGTTTTTGCCTCTGATGTCCATGCTGCTGATTTGGTTCATGCTTTTCATCTGGCTCGTCCTGATCGGCCTGGGGGCTCTGGTGAGGGTTCGGTGACCCCTCCTCAAGTGGGGAGGTACTGTTGTGAATTCTGCTTTTGGGCTCCCTCTGGTGGTTGTAGGTGGTAATGCAGTTGTCCCTGAGTTGCAGTCCTGGTCAGGTGTAATTGCTGATTGCAGTTCTGACTGGGGTATTTAGGCATGCAGGATTCATTAGTCCTTGCCAGTTGTCCATGGTTGTTGGGAGGTTTTGGTCCTGGTTTGGTTCCTTCTGCCTTCTGCCAAATCAGCAAAGATAAGTGTCTGGTTTTGTTTCTGTGGCACACATGCTGTGTGCTTAATAATTCTGTGCTATTCAGTGTTTTTTTTTTGTCCAGCTTAGATTGTGTCAGTATTTTTTCAGTCTTGTTGGATTCTCTGGAGTGGCAGATATACATTCCATGTCTTTAGTTAGATTGTGGAACTTTTTGTATTATCTGCTGTAGATATTTTTGGAAGGGTTTTAATACTGACCGCTTAGTATTCTGTCCTATCTTTCCCTATTTAGCTAGAGTGGCCTCTTTTGCTGAATCCTGTTTTCTGCCTGCGTGTGCCTTTCCTCTCCTACTCACAGTCAATATTCGTGGGGGGCTGCCTATCCTTTGGGGTTCTGCTCTGAGGCAAGGTAGTATTCCTATTTCCATCTATAGGGGTATTTAGTCCTCCGGCTGTGTTGAGGTGTCTAGGGTTTGTTAGGCACACCCCACGGCTACTTCTAGTTGCGGTGTTAGTTCAGGTTTTGCGGTCAGTACAGTTTCCACCTACTCCAGAGAAAGTTCATGCGGCTCCAAAGTCACCGGATCATAACAGTTTTCAGCTCTTTCCACAGATTCTCGATTGGGTTGAGGTCTGGACTTTGACTTGGCCATTCTAACACCTGGATACATTTATTTGTGAACCATTCCATTGTAGATTTTGGTTTACGTTTGGGATCAAACAAATCTCCATCCCAGTCTCAGGTCTTTTGAAGACTCCAACAGGTTTTCTTCAAGAATGGACAATATATCACCGCGCTACTCCATACATGTGTGGAGGACAATGGTAGTAGGGGGGTAATGGTGAAGGTGAAAAATTTGTAAAGGAAAAGAAACTCACTGCGATTATGTCAAAATAACGGTTCTGATGAAAAGGTACTGGGTTTAAGAAGGTGATGGTCCCAGCATTTGGTGGAGTAGGGTCTAGTGTGCCCTATAAGCAAATGGAGTTTTTGATATTAACAATAAAACTTTTAATATGCAGTAAATAGTGGTGGTATGTCTGTAATTGTACTTACTGGAGTGCCGTGAGGCAGTGTGACCCCTTAAAGAATTGGTGTAGATAGATAGGTTGGTAGTTAATCCATTGATGCTGCGTTAGTATGCTGCCATTCAAAGGGAGGTATGATGTCCTGTACTCCACCAAATGCTGGGACCATCACCTTCTTAAACCCAGTACCTTTTCATCAGAACCGTTATTTTGACATAATCGCAGTAAGTTTCTTTTCCTTTACAAATTTTTCACCTTCACCATTACCCCCCTACTACCATTGTCCTCCACACATGTATGGAGTAGCACGGTGATATATTGTCGATTTTTTTTTAAGGCTTTGCTTTCCAGCAGGCACACACAGAACCTGCTCTAATCACCAGCAGCTTTCTATACTAATCTCACCCTTGGGCCAGTCCTTTGCAGAGCACCAGTGTTTACATTTATACTTTTCTTCAAGAATGGTCCTGTATTTGGCTCCATCCATCTTCCCATCAATTTTAACCATCTTTCCTGTCCCTGCTGAAGAAAAGCAGGCCCAAACCATAATGCTGCCACCACCATGTTTGACAGTGGGGATGGTGTGTTCAGGGTGATGAGCTGTTGTTGCCTTTACGCCAAACATATTGTTGCCAAAAAGTTCAATTTTGGTTTCATCTGACCAGAGCACCTTCTTCCACATGTTTGGTGTGTCTCCCAGGTGGCTTGTTGTAAACTTTAAATGACACTTTTTATGGATATCTTTGAGAACTGGCTTTCTTCTTGCCACTCTTCCATAAAGGCCAGATTTGTGCAGTGTACAACTATCCTATGGACAGACTGTCCCACCTCAGCTGTAGATCTCTGCAGTTCATCCAGAGTGATCATGGGCCTCCTGGCTGCATCTCTGATCAGTCTTCTCCTTGTTTAAGATGAAAGTTTAGAGGGATGGCCGGGTCTTGGTAGATTTGCAGTGGTATGATACTGCTTCCATTTCAATATGATCGTTTGCACAGTGCTCCTTGGGATGTTTAAAGTTTTGGAAATAATTTTGTATCTAAATCCAGCTTTAAACTTCTCCACAACAGTATCACGGACCTGCCTGTTGTGTTCCTTGGTCTTCATGATGCTCTCTGTGCTTCAAACAGAACCCTGAGACTATCACAGAGCAGGTGCATTTATACAGAGACTTTATTACACACTGGTGAATTATATTTATCATCATTAGGCATTTAGGATAACATTGGATCATTCAGAGATCCACAATGAACTTCTGCAGTGAGTTTTCTGCACTGAAAGTAAAGGGGCTGAATAATATTGCACGCCCCCCATAATACTTTCGCAAGGCACTGTATTTTTGTTTCAGTATGGCTGAGCAAAGAACATTATATTCAAAGTGCATAAAGCAATGTGTGGTGGTAATGCTTAATAATGATCAATATGTGGATATTTGTATAAGGCTACATTCACACATCTGTGTGACGTGTCCAAGTACTATCTGTGTTTTTCTATGACAGCATGCTGACCCACACAGTTTAATTCATCTATACACAACAGTTTTAGGCTAAATTTGCACGAGTGTATAGAAAAAATAGTCTGATTTTCATCCAGAATCTGTGTTGTCAGCCGTTTGAAATCCATTTTTATATATCAGCAGTTAGGAAACTGTATTTGGTCTAGTAAATTTTAATATTTTAATAATTTCAATGTACCCCAATAAATCGGATAAGTGAGGACCGGAATAGGATGCAATTTTTTTTTGCACATCCATAAATGTGAATAGCAGAGATTCATATGAAATACTGAGAAGACTAACTAGTGCATGCTGCCATTGTTTTCACGTGGACATTCAGTCCGTGAAATTAAATGGTCATCTGAGCAAAACTATCAAATAACATTGGTCCAAGTTCTGTCAGATTTTAAGAACAGTTCAGTCTACCTGCTTCAGAGAAAAAAAAGTGGATGATGAGAAAAAAAGAAGCAACTAGGATGACACCTGAGAAAAAAAGAGTTCTGTTTCTATCTGATGCTTACACTCACACGGATGTGTAAATGTAGCCTTAAAAGGACTTTCCTACTTGGGAGATTTATAACATTTCCTATATACAAAACTGCAACAAACTTAACAGGAAAGACTTGTGATCATGTGTAACCACCGGTCTCTTCAATCTCTGTCTAGATATAACAGAAATGTTCACAATTCATGGGTGGGGTTCCGAAAAGTGGGACACACAACTATTATAAAGTTATAAAAAATATATAATAATGTAAGGGAATGCCATAAATGTCCACAATTAACTTTAGTGGCTACTAAGTTGTTTAATGTGAGTGCGCAAAGAGTGTTCACTTCAAGTTCCTGATCTTTAACAAAAAGGGGGCCTTAGTTTACAGGAATGCAGTGCTGACTGTACAACACGTGACTGCTACAGCCAATAAGCAGTCTTGATTTGTCTTCTTCGGCATGACAGCTGAGGTACTTGCTAACAGAGGCCACTACCTGCCTGTTCAATGCGGTGCCAAATCAGAGCGGTTACCGGCTGCTCCTGCCGGCAATTCAGCTACTCCACATCCGTGCAGCTCTTCATCCTATGGGCTACTCTGTTAGGTTCCTGCAGCTAGGCAGTGGGGAACCGGCTGTTAGTCAGTATGAGGTCAGCAGTAACTCCTAATCAACAGAACAGAATGAAATAGAAAACGTTGCCCTGCGGATGTGACGTCTGTAGAACCCTATGCCGGCAGAGATTGGCACTGGGCACAGCAGGCAGGCAGTTATTAAGTACCTGACTGTTAGATCCTAGGCCCATAGTGAAAAATCTAATAGTCCTACATAACCCATTTAAACTAAAGAGGAAATGGGTAATATCTTTTGAGTTTGTTCTCAATCATTTTAAAAATTCCCAATTGTGCTAATTAAAAAGAAAATGAAGTATTTTGTCCATGAAGAAACACTAAAAAGAGCGCCTCAAAGGACAGTAAGTCTGAACAATGTTATTCCTCTGTAGGGGAAACGACTCAAGTGGAAACTCGAATACTTATTAAGGCTGTGTCTTAAACGCAGAAACCAATATATGCATCCAATATAAATTTTTAGATGCCGCCACCTTCAAGAAGGGTGATCGGAGGCTTCGCACTAGCCATCAGTGATGCAGACAATTTGAATGTAAAAAGAAAGGTTGGTGCTAGTAAATAGTGAAGAATGCAATGTACACAATGCAAATGTTTGACGAATTGTGAAATTTTATTAGTCTCAGTGTGTTTCAAGGTATACTTCTTCCTCAGGTAAAATGTAAAATTTTGTAGTAAAAATTCAGTGTCAAACTTTACATCACATTTATCTGACAAGGAGTATATATACCATAATGGCTCTTCCGATAAAAAAGCATGTGCTTAAAGTACTTTTTTTTCTTCCTGGAAGCCTGTAACAAATTTCTCAGCCAAATGACATCTATTGGCAATCCATCACCATTAGCCTCTCATTTTAAAAACATGAATACATTTAACATTTTTTCCCTGGATGGCTTTGATGGCTGCCTTTGACTAATATTATATGTGGACTATCCATCACACGTAGGCTCCCATGTGAAAAAAAGAAAAGTATACATTTAGTTTATGCTTTTTTGTATATGATAAATTTTTTACTGTAATTCAAACACATTATCAAAGATGGACATACATCTAGTTTAGGCAGAGTATACATTATGTTGTGCCCAATGTTTCTTTACGTTGGCCTCTCTACGCTTTCCTACACAATTAAACAAACAATATGCCAGCGCATCCCAGCGAGACGGAGGCCAAAAGAGCACATTTATGGCCTCTGTCTAGTGATTGGTCACCTATGGTGACGTTACACTGTACATTGGGTAAAGCTCCACATGTATACTGTTGAATAAGTGCAGAGACGCAGTGTGCGTTTATTCATTTAAAAATATATTTTTAATGAACTTTATTTTTGGTCCTACTATGGGGCTTTTATACTGCAATGTATTATTGCTAGTTTGACTGACAGGTAATCTATTGGGTTCTGTCTTAGAGTAATTCACATTTACTATCAATTATTAACCATCTATTTACTATTAACTGCAAAGAAAAGCGTTTCTTTTAAGGATTTGATTTAAGCAAAAAAATAAAATCAATTTTAATAATAGATTTCCTTAAGGTAAGCGTTTATATAGTGTTTAATATCCCAAGCTAAACTTGAAACAAGAAATTTAAGAATTGTGTAAAAATCTATTGTTGTCTACATTGTCTACCGATTCATCAAAATCAGCGATCTGCATGCCGGTCTCAATCAGAGGCGAGGTGGAGTGTGAAACTGCTGATTCAATAAGAGGCACATGCCTCTACATGAATCGGCCGGGACGCCTCCCTGTGCACCCGGCTACAAGTCCTATTCTGGTCCCTAGTGGAGTAAGATTTGGGGCTTACTGAAAACTGCTGCTTGTCATGAATTTGCTAAGCGGCGGTCGCCATGTAGCTGTTCTTTCACAGCTCCATCCACTTTGTTGGAACTAGGCGGAAATGGCGTGGGAGCAGTCAGAAGCCACAAAATTCTAGTGTAGTGTTGAGTTGTGACAACATTTGGGACTTTTCAAAGCTTTGTATGCCAGAATTCTGGCATAAAAGCTTTTATGAATCAGGCGCTTTGTGCGTATTTCTTATATATTCTTTTGCCTGGGAAAAAGCCAAGGCAAACTGCAAACAGAGGAAGGTTAGAGAACACCGTATCAAAATACAAGTCGGTTAAACCTAATTTACTGCTTCCCATGAATAAACAGGACATGTTATTGTTTGCAAGAGCAAATCCTACTTAATAGCTTGATGTGCTGCATTCATAACTAACAGGGTCATTATACATTCTACAAATGAAGTGCCATCACAAAGGATACTTCTTTATGAGGATCCATGGGAATGTCTGGATTTAGAAAAAAAAGCATCTAGTTTTTTTTTTTTAACAGAAACGGTGCCATCCTTGTTAGGTGGTACAGCTCATTCCCACTGAAGTCAATGAGATTTAGCTGCAATATTAGACAAAACCAATCAACTTACATGACACCGTTTTTGAAGAAAAAGAAACAGATCTTTCTTTTGATTCCTGGAAACCCATAGTAGAATGGGGTAATCTGTGATATAGTGACAATGAACAGATTGTGATATACAAATGGCGTTTCTGACTGCAGACTGAGACACTGGGGAGAGATGGGGGAGCAGCGTGAAACACAGAAACAATGACAAAGACAAACACAAAACAGAAGCACAAAGTGCCACCCGGGGGAACAAAGACCCACAAATTATCATTTCCACTCGTTACTGACAACAGAAGCTTTTAACCCCCTAGATGCCAGTGACTATCTAGCCTGCTGGCAGTGAAGGGATTAACCAGATTCCTGCAAAGAAGTTAAAGCGACAGTGGGAGATTGGAAGTACATTGAGTTTTGGTAGCAGAGGAGAGCACACTTAGTTTAGTCATATTTGTCTTATCTCGGTGGATGTACATATGTATCTTTGCAAAATACATATATACGTGCAGTATTTATATACAGACACCTACAGATACAGGTGCATGTGTAATGTTGGCATACATATGGTTAGGGATATATGTAAATATCCATGCACTTTTACAGGAATATACCTATATACGCAGAATGCATCTGAGAGATGAACACTTCAACAATATACTAAATGAAACGACAGTATCAAACGTTAGATCTGTAACTGGTAAGTCTACAAACTTCAGGAAGAACCGGGAATTGACTGCAGTATCTCTCATATCCATAGGTGTATATACAAATATATCCATAGTTGAACTATATATACATATGTACAGACATATATATGTTTGGTATATATGCGCATATCTATATATACATATGTATGCATGTATGTAATTGTATACAGATGAAAAAAAGGAGACAGCCAGTTTTTGTGTATGTTTTCCTTCGAAGGGAGCTCCTGATTATGAGTCCGGAGGTGAGGAGGAGAGGTTAGGGTGAAGTTTGGTGAAGGAGGGTTAGGCACAGTTAATGTTGAAAGCCATACCGCTTTCTGCTTCTGCAAACAACAAGAAAAAAAATATAGATTTCCAATCAAATATATTGATAAGAAATTCGTGGACACCAAGACATCACCCTCCCCCCATTAAAATCTATAAAGTAAAAATAACTTAATTAAAAACAAACAACTAAAATAGACTCAAATGCTATAAACAAAACTTTTGTGCAGTCACTACTAGTTCATACCTCTCCACCACATCTCTGTTATTTGCCACATAAGGCTAATAAAGTGCTTACTAGTGCTAGTACAATCACCAGCATATCCTCCCCACTACCAGGAAAATCTGTATTGTTCTTATTTATAAAAAGCCTTCATTAACAATGCTCCAACCATTTTGTTTCCATAGCTTCTAAGCAGACTTATGTGTCTCATGGTAGCAGACTGCAAACAAATCCTTTGTGATCTGATTCTGCAGACACAGGGTGCCCTTATATTCCCGTACTTTACCGTTTACGTTCAGGATGCAATGGCGGCCTGACCACGGCTCTCCTGAGCTGAGCTAATGGCCGGTAATCCTAGCCTGAACATGGACGGTAAAGGAATAGGACTGCTGAATCAGATCACACAGGGCCTGGGTGTAGTCTCCATTTTTATTCTGAAATGAGTAAAAATGGTTGTTAGATTATATTTTTATGCAACATAAATCTCTCGCTTTTATTTACTTGTTTACCTAATAAATTTACATTCTTTGCATATAAAATATTATCAATGAAAATACCATAAAAAAGCTTTCTAATGACTTTTCGATACGATATTGATGGCTCAGATATATTTGACAGAGAGGAGTTGTGGAGAGGTATGTGAATATTGTACATGAATTTTGAAAAAGCAGAAATAACCAGCTTTGTTAGGTTGAGACAAATAAATGAATAATAGTAATAAACATAAAATAGAGGTAAGAAATTAACAAAGGGTCAAAACATAAGGGTGGGGACAAGTTAGTTATAACAAAACAGCAAATCAATTATTAGCAAGTCAGGGATCGCAGGTAGACTGGCTTTTTTTGTGAAGCAGCTTGTGTTGGGTAGTGAAGGAGGGTCTGGCTGGGAGGACAATGCAACTAGGGAAGTCATGTTACATGATAAAGTCACGTGGCATATCAGAAGTGGTGAGAGCTTAATGTCAGGATCTCATAGTCAGGGGCCATGAATAAAACAAAGTGGTCAAAGGCAACCAGTCAGATAGGGCTTTAGCTAGTATCTTGTGGAAAGGAATCCACAGCTGCGATAATCCCTTTTTCATGATAACAGATTTCATCAAAATACTCAATATTCCTAGGTCAGTGGTCATGAAATTACGTCATTCTTTCAAGGAAAACGTGTACATGTATAAAAATACAGATACACGTTTCCTATGATGTATAGTTCTACAATCTGCAGGAAATGAGAAATAGGAATGAGACGTAATTGCTATGCCAGTACACGTCACATATTGCACAGCCCCTTTAATGTAATAGCTAGCACATCATTTCTACATTAAAGGCTTTTCCTTCCAGAAATCACAGAGGGCTGGGCTGCAATGTGCAGCCTGTGGACAAGGGTGTTGGTTTTGGAAAAAACAGCCATCTTTTTATAATCCTGGATAAATTCTTTAATTATGTGGAAATACAATATTAACTTGTAGCCAACTACCTAGCGCACTGAAAAAGGTCATGGTGAAAAAGACAGCTAAAAGTGTTTGTTACTAAGTGTACCAAAAACTAATAGACAAGGCAGTGGTGTTCATGACATCCTAAGGCACATCTACACCTGACACTTGTGTATCCTACATGTTACAAATAACAATTCCACTAAAGGGATGCAAAATAACAAGAAATAATCTGTACATCTGTGATAGTGAAGACAGGAGAGGTGAAAAAAAGCATCATTTTTCAGAAAAGAAAACTGTTGGCAGACTATAGCTCCAAGAACAGACTTACCTGCTCTCCCCTTTTTCTGATTTGTATTCTATGGCTATCATCAGCAACTTCAATTTCACAAAGCACAACCTGTAATGTCCAAGAAGATAGCAGAGAGTTTTGGAAAAATACTGAAAAGTTGGCAGAGTTTAATCATTACCTCTATAGGCCTTGTGTCTGTCATTGCCCCTGCATTATTTCCTGCTGTTTCTTCATATTTTTTTTGGGGGGGTGATTCACTTTTCAGTTTGTATAACATCAGTTTTCTTCTATATGGCAGGTGGTATGCGTACTTACTCACAAACCGCAGGGAAGGAGAGCCCAACAAAGGCGCTGGATAGATATTCTGTGTACATCTCATTTGCCACTCCTTCGAGGTAATACTTTTGCCATGTGTCCTCTTCAATCTGTCAGACCCAAAAATTATTTTATATAAGAATAAAAATAAAAAAAGAACCCAAATCACTTAAAGGGAGCTTGTGATGTCAGAAAACACTATAAAATTGCAGCTATAGAATTAATCTGCAGGTTATTAGCGTTCTAAAGCCATGCAACCTCCCACCGTGAGTGCGGCTGATCGCCTATGACGTACTATCCCGTCCATGGGAATTAAGTCCCAGGTCACATGGACAGGATAGTACGTCCAATGGCAGAAAGGGATTAAAAGTTAAATGGCGATTCTTCCCTTCTGATGCATGCCAAATGCCAAAACAACAGTTTCTGACCACATATGTGATTTTGGTATTTTCAGGAGGAATTATACGATAAATTTTGTTGTTTATTTTCTCCTGTTACGCTTGAGAAAATAAAAAAAAATGTGATGAAAGCAATACATTAGTTATAAATGTTATGAAGGATCTGTGGGATGCTTCAGCCAATCGTTAAGCCAACAACCATCTCAACCAACTCTTCCATACACAGGAGCTTGAGCTCAGCAGAGTGTTCTTGATTTCTCTATGACATGTTACTCAGTTGCTTATCTCCAGGAGAACAATACGGTCCGTAGTCCGAAAAGTCTGAAATTGGACATGCCCTATCACCATATTTTCTGACCGTGAGTCAACTGGTGTTCCCACATGCATTACATCATCATCCGGACCTGTCGATATTGGCTTGCTCAGCAGACTTTAGTCTAATGTTTATGGGGGTCTTTAGTTATCAATTTTGCCTTGTTACATGGTCTCCATCATGCTGAAAAAATCCATAACCACATTGCTCCTCGATGGTTGGTAAAAGTTGCTCTTGTTGAATGTTTTGATCACATTCTTTACTAAGGCAGTGTTCTTAAGCAACAATACGAGTAAGCCCCCTTAATGGATGAGAAGCCTCTACACATGAATGGCTTCAAAATGCCTTACCAGTGGCATGACACAAGACTCATCACTACATCACCAGGAATGAGAGGACAATCACGCTAAGAACTAGTCCCCTTTCCCATTGATTTCCTAGCAGTGTGCAGATTGTGATCTCGGGAGATGAGATCTCAATCTGCCCATATGCCCACTCCAGCAGCCATTTTCCAAAAGTCCACATCAGGGAAATCATTGGGAAAAGGGACTCCGCTCACCGGCCCAGACATTTTATGAGAGCCCAGAGCCCTCAGCATCCTCTTGCTGCTTCCATCAGCCTCCTGAAGCAGTGACCCTACATCCTGTGGCCCAGCACCACAACAGCCCCAATCTACCAAGTAAACTTTCTTCGGATTATAAGACACACCCCCATTTTCTTCAAATTTTGGGGAAAAAAGGGCTTGTTATAGCCTGAAAAATACAGTATATGAGGAGACAGGAAAGAGATCCTAGGCCTTCAATGATGACCATCTTCTACATTTAGAGGAAAGAAGGTTTAATTATAATCAGAGGCATTTATTCTTTACTGTAAAGAGAAATGTAGTTAAGGAGCTCGCTGCCACATGTTGTGGTGGTTGATTCACTACAAAGTACATAGAGTCCTGGATTTTGTTCCTGAAAAATATAATATATATTAGAGGATTTGGGCACTAGATTCTGTGATTGAACGTTGATCCAGGGAATTAGTCTAATTGCTGTATGTGGAGCCTGAAGGAATTATTCCCCTAATATGCAACTATTAGTATCTACCTCAAGGAGTTTTTGCCTTCCTCCAGATCAACATGTTAGGGTAAATTGATGGATCTACAGTGACATGTAAACATTTGGGCACCCCTGTTATTTTGAGTAGTTAAGCAAGTTGAAGATGAAATGATCTCTAAAGCCTCAAGTTAAAGATCACACATCTCCTTTGTATTTTAGCCACAAAAAAATATATACATATACAGTCATTTTTCACATTGTTAAAATTGCAAAAAGAAAAATGAGCCAATGCAAAAGTTTTGGCACCCTTGGAGATTTATGTGCTCAGATAACTTTGTCCAAGGTTTTAGACCTCAATTAACCTGTTAGGGTTATGGTTTGTTCACGATCATCATTAGAAAAGTCCAGGTGATACAAATTTCCCAGCTTATTAAAAACCCAGCCTCCTCTAACCATGTGCTAGAGAAAAAAAGTGGTCCTTAGGCCTCTTTCACACGTCAGTGTCTCCGGTACGTGTAGTGACAGTTTTCTCACGTACCGGAGACACTGACACACGTAGACCCATTAGAATCTATGTGTTTCTGCACATGTGCGTGTTTTCACACGGACCGTGTGTCCGTGTGCAAAACACGTTGACATGTCCGTTTTTTACCGGCAGCACGTACAGCAATACGTCCTGCACACGTGCACACAGACAACAGTGTGCACTCTCCTCCGTGTGCACGTACCGCCCGCAGGAGAGACAGCGCTACAGTAAGCGCTGTCCCCCCCGCTGTGGTGCTGAAGGCGGAATTCATCTCTTCTACCCCACAGGAGAGAAGAGATGAAAGTTCAAGTATTTGCTTTTTTTTGCGAAAAATAAAGTTTGCATTTGCCTCCCGCCCCCCCCAGTGCGCCGCCCGGCCCCTTGCAGAAGAAATACTCACCTAGCTCCCGCAATGTCTCCTCTCTCCTCTCAGCGCTGGCAGCTTCTCCTGTGTGAGCGGTCACGTGGGACCGCTCGTTACAGTCAGGGAATATTCACTGACTGTAATAAGCAGTACCACGTGACCGCTCCCACAGGAGAAGCTGCCAGCGCGGAGAGGAGAGAGGAGACATCGCGGGAGCTAGGTGAGTATTTCTTCTGCATCTGCAAGGGGCCGGGCGGGGCACTGGGGATGGGAGGACACCAGCAAAGTTTTTTTTTACAAAAAAGAAGAAAAAATGATCTTTCAACTCTTCTCTCCAGCGAACGCTGGGGGAGAAGAGATGAATGCCGCCATCAGCACCACACAGGAGAGACAGCGCTTAGTGTAGCGCTGTCTCTCCTGCACGGTCCGTGTGGTCCTCAGGCGGCACACGGGCGGCACACGGATGCCGCACGTGTGCCACACTGATGTGCCACTTGAGCACACGGACACACGGACACGGATAACTCCGGTACCGTTTTCTCCGGTACCGGAATTATCTGGACGTGTGAGAGAGGCCTTAGAGCAATTCTTGAAAAATGTATATATAAATTTTATTAGGAATTCTGACAAGACAATATTTTAGTCATAAAAACAGGTACATATAAAAACAGACAGGGTATAGTGACATCATAGTGCCACATCTGCAACACAGTATTGTAAAATTGCAGTCAAGGAAATGGTAATATGGAAATGCATGTATAGCTCCAAAAGAAAACCAGCGTGCTGATTATGCTGGAAAGACATATAATAATGTCGGTTGGGTATTCCTATTCACAAGTTGATAACAAAGACCCTGGGTATAAAATATAATTGCATACTGCAAGTAAATACCAGGATCAGAGTAATAATATACAGGGAATAATAGTGGAAACCAACATATTATATTAAAGGTAAATATATAAAACATATACCAAAAGGACTATACAGAGGCAGAAGTCCATAAATGACATGCAATAAATAACATCAAAGATATTATTCCCCGAGGAAGCAACATTGCGAAACGCGCGTTGGGGTCCGCTTTTCCACGTCCTGCATCCAGGTTGGTTTACCATGGGCACCTCTTTCCCCTTATTATCTTTGATGTTATTTATTGCATGTTGAGTTTTTATTCATTTTGGAGATCATACTGTTATCATTGGGAGGTTTCTTCAATAAAATTCAATGTATACTCTAACGGGTGATGACTTTTATTAGACTGACTGTCATTTGCACCGACCATTTAGAAAAATCTGAGAAAAATGTCATTTGCATAATAATTTGGAACATGGTGTATATACATTTTTCATTACATTGCTCTAAGGCCCACTTTTTTCTTTGGTTTAATGTTGACTGTTCTGTAGATGAGCTTATTATTTGTGGCCCTTATTTTTTGGAAATACCATGTGCTAGAGAACAGCAGCCATTGGTTTTTCTAAGCAGCTGCCTAGGACTCTGAAAATCTGAAAATGTAAATGGTGGAAGCCCATAAAGCAGCAAAAGGCTATAAGAAGATAGCAAAGTGTTTTCAAGGTGCACTTTCCTTGAAATGTAATTAAGAAATGGCAGTCAACAGGAACAGTGGAGGTCAAGATAAGTTCTGGAAGACCAAGCAAAATTACAGTACTGCTCGTAGAATTGGTAGAGAGTCAAATCATGATCCCCGCTTGACTGCAAAAGACCTTCAGAAACATTTTGCAGACTCGAGTTGTGCTACATTGTTCGACTGTTTAGAGATACTTAACGTGGCCACCATGGAATACTTAACACTTAATATGGCCTCCATGGCAGAGTCATCAGAAAAACATCTTTCCTGTGTTCTCACCATAAAATTCATTGTCAGGAGTGTGCAAAAGAACATCTAAACAAGCCTGATGTATTTTGGAAACAAGTTGTGTGGACCGATGAGGTTAAAATATAATTCTTTGGCCACAATGATCAACGGTAAGTGTGGAATAAAAATGGAACAGAATTTTTGGAAAAGAACTTCTCGCCAATCATTAAGTATGAGGGTGGATCAATCATGCTTTGGAGTTGTGTTGCAGCCAATGGCACAGGGATTATTTTAGGGGTAGAGGGAAGAGTGGATTCAATGAAATTTGAACAAATTCTTGATGCAAACCTAACACAATCTGTAAAAAAGCTGAAGTTGAAAAGAGGATGGCTTCTACAAATAGATAATGATCCTAAACACGTCAAAAACATAATAGACTACCTCAAATGCGCAAGCTGAAGGTTTTACAATGGCCCTCACAGTCCCCTGATTTGAACATCATTGAAAATATGTGGCTAGACCTCTAATTAGCAGCGCATGCAAGACAACCCAGGAATCTCACAGAACTGGAAGAATTTTAGAAGGAAGAATGGATGAAAATCCCTCAAACAAGAATTGAAAGATTCTTGGCTGGCTACAAAAAGCGTTTACAAGCTGTGATTCTTGTAAAAGCGGGGTGCTACTAGGCACTAACCATGCATGGTGCCCAAACTTTTGCATCAGCCCAGTTTCCTTTTTGTAATCTTTAAAAAGTAAAAAATGACAATATATTTTTTGTTGCCTAAAATGGAAATTTGTCATCTTTATCTTTAGGCATTTTAGAGATCATTTCATCTTCAACTTGCTCAACTGTTCACTATAACAGTAATTTTGACCAGGAGGCCCAAACTTTTACATGCCACTGTAGGTCTACTTTTTGCTTTGTAAGGAGTTTACCAGTTATGTTATAAAAGGAATCATTGTAGCTCAGGCCTAAGGTGAATATTTCACAGCAGCCAGCACATCGGTGAACAGAGATTGAATGGTTCCATAGTTTGGACTATATATGCTCCATGTGCTGTCATATAGGTTCTATCAGGTACCGTATCTTATGTACATAGGTATCTTTCCCTAAAAACAATAGCTCTGTGGGAGCAAAGCCAGCATTTAGTTATTACATGGGGAATATTATGCTTTCCCTATCAGATTCTGTAATTCTCTACAAGATGTCTGAAGTATAAGAAAGTTTGGCACATGGAACATGCACAAAAGTGGCAGCTTTATCAGAACTCTGTACATAGCGTAGTTATTGTAAAGCGATGCGCACAAGGCCCACAGGGCTATGGTAACACCATATTCCCAGTGTACATTTGATCTACATGCCAGGAAATGCTTCCGCTGTATATGGAAAACATGTTTATTCACTTGACATGTGTCAAAAGATAGGAGTGTGCTGTTTTTTGGGGAATTATGTCAGTTTTGAATAAAAATACATTTTGAAATGATCTAAACCAACTTAATGGGAAAGCCTTACCTTTATAAATGAGCGCATAGAGAAAAGGTTTGCAAGCATGGTGGACAGACCCTGTGCTAGGCAACTCTGAGCTATAAAACCCAGCTTCAGCTCAGCCAGACATATGGCATCGTCTCCTTCTTTCCAATTCCAGCTCGGGATGTTCAACAAATGAGCCTGGGGAAACATCAATCCAAAAGTTACTTACAAGTTGTGAAAATAAGATGAGCACGCAGTCCCTACCTACCAGCTTTCTCTACATCATAACTGCATGTGGCCATTGAGGGCGTTGCGTACCACTGCATGACGCCCTCATGTAACACTGCATTTTTCGTTTCCCCCCAGGTTTTTCTATTAGGTCTATGACATCAAGTGATTAAAAACTGACTGGCTGAATCCTTCTAAGCTCTATGTGGAAACAGGAGGTCAATTTTCCCTGCATGAGTCATGAGTCACTGCAAAAGTCCCTGGCAAAAGGGGGGAGGAGCTAGGTTAGGAGTTGAACAGGGGAGTGATAAATGCAGGGACAAAGACTGTCTTTTTTCTACATAAATCAGAGAAAAGAGAAGAATTAAATGAGTAGAAAAGAGAAATGAGCAATTGTAAGTACACAGTGCTATATACTATGACTGCAATATATTAAGAGGATGAAACTGTGATGGGAGTGTAGTGGTACAAAGGAACACTTGGATCATAATGTTCGCAATCATGTGAACTGCAGCAGTTACTCAATAGTTAGATATTAAAATTCTGCACTACAAAAATCACCATGCCCTGACCTTGTTTTCCATAGAGAGCACTGAAATGTTCCAGGCTAAAATAACTATGAAATAAATCAGATAACTTTAAAACCTCACCTTGTTATGATATTGCAGCATCTGAGTGATAATCCGGATCTTTGGATGATAGTTTTTTATCGAGATAACTCTGTAATACAAAGTAAAAGAAATGCACTCACTGGGTCTGCTACGGCAATCACTACACATCCCTGGTGAGCTCAGCACCAAAGCCAAAATATGGATCTAATGACCAGAATTAAAAGCATCTAGTGGATCTAAGATGCTGTGAGTTCAGGTCACCAAGCTCATGAATTGATCCACATTACATAAATGACTGATTGAGGTCATAAATTATATTCACACAAGGCAGATCTATTCCACACATTGAACAGAGATGTTTCTGCAGCATATGCATTGATTTCTACCAGATCAATCAGACTAATCGAATGGTCACATAAAATTCCACAATAAATCTGCCACATAAAGGTAAACCATAATATTAAAGGGAATCAGGTTTTCACTATACAAAAAAAACTACAAAGGAGATCCCTGTATAGATAAGGTGAAATGTGCATTGGATGTCTGGTGAGTGATTAGGTTACTTGCATTGTCTATTGTATGACTGTTATTTCCTATTTAATATGTGCACATGATTACTTATATCAGCCGAGTGTACGTGATTACTAAATATTTATTACATGATATGTTCATTAATCAGTATGTGCAATATTGACATTATACTATTCTGTCTATTGTGGGGTCCTCTTGATTACTCACCCACTATTGTGTGCATTTGTGTCTGTATTTTGGATATTTTATAATCTTCTATTACCTAATAAAGTATAGAACTTACAAATGACTGTTTCAATCCTGGCATTCCTTGTTGCTTTTTTGATTTATACAGGTTTTTACTATGTAAACTAAGAGCGCCATAATGTATGACCAGAGACTTTGATTACAAGGATGTGTCACTTACTGCGCTGTGTTTTGCTGTTTCAATACAATCAGTGTTTTACCATCAGCAGATTATCACTACAGGACCAACTAGCCTCATGCCTCCCGGCCCAACCACATCTCCAGCACTGATTAGCATCCTTCTGTCAGTATGTACACAAAAATCTGCTAATCACTGGCGTGGGTCAGGTTATACACAGCTCACCATCTGAGCTCTGCCAGACCTGCACCAGAGAAAACTCATTCGATCATATCTGCTATACCCAGTAAAGTAAGTGATACATCGCTTCTGACCCTACATCAGCGCCACCTACATGACTGAAACTGAGTGATGCTGGAGGAATAAAGTCCATTTTCTCCCCACAGCGTTAAGGTAAGTGCGGGCGCCGGGCAGGTAAATAATGCCATTGACCAGCAGATTAACCCCATATCTACAGGTTAATAGCATTTTTTTCTGATGACAGGTTCATTTTAATAGCTAATTCATTTAGAAATCTAAATCAAACCAATATTTGGTGTGACTGCCTTTTGTCTTCCAAAGAGCATACATTTTTCTCAGGCCACTTGCACACAGTTTATGAAGGAACGTTTCTGTGGAGGTTGTTCCAAACATCTTGTTGAACTAAACACAGATCTTCTACGTATGAGGCTTGTGCAAATCCTTCCGTGTCTTCTTGTAATGCCAGACAGATTACATGATGTTTAGATCAGGGTTCTGTGGGGGCAGCATCATCACTTCCAGGACTCCCTGTTCTTTATGCTGAAGATGGTTCTTAATGACTTTGTATGTTTGGGGTTGTTATCCTGCTGCAGAATACATTTGAAGCCAATCAGACGCCTCCCTAATGGTATTTCATGAAGGACAAGTATATGCCAGTATTTCTCAGCATAGAGGACACCATTAACCCCTTAAGCCCCAAGGGTGGTTTGCATGTTAATGACGGCCTAATTTTTACAATTCTGACCACTGTCCCTTTGTGAGGTTATAACTCTGGAACGCTTCAACAGGTCCCGGTGATTCTGACATTGTTTTCTCAAGACATATTATACGTCATGCTCGTGGTAAAATTTCCTCGATATTACTTGCATTTATTTGTGAAAAAAACTGAAACTTGGCAAAAATGTAGAAAATTTCGCAATTTTCCAACTTTGAATTTTTATGCCCTTAAATCATAGAGATATGTCACACAAAATACTTAATATGTAACATTTCCCACATGTCTACTTTACATCAGCACAATTTTTGAACCAAATTTTTTTTCGTTAGGAAGTTATAAAGGTTAAAAGTTGACCAGCGATTTCTAATTTTTAAAACACCATTTTTTTAGGGACCACATCACATTTAAAGCCACTTTGAGAGGTCCATATGATAGAAAATACCCAAAAGTGACACCATTCTAAAAAACGCACCCCTCAAGGTGCTCAAAACCACATTCAAGAAGTTTATTAACCCTTCAGGTGCTTCACAGGAACTTTTGGAATGTTTAAAAAAAAATTAGCATTTAACTTTTTTTCACAAAAAATGTATTTCATATCCAATTTGTTTTATTTTACCAAGAGTAACAGGAGAAATTGGACCCCAAAGGTTGTTGTACAATTTGTCCTGAGTATGCAGATACCCCATATGTGGGGGGGGAGGGACCACTGTTTGGGCGCATGGCAGAGCTCGGAAGAGAAGGAGCGCTGTTTGACTTTTCAATGCAAAATTGACTGGAATTGAGATTGGATGCCATGTCGCGTCTGGAGAGCCCCTGATGTGCCTAGCCAGTGAAAACCCCCTACAAGTGACACTATTTTGGAAAGTAGACTCCTATGGAACTTATCCAGATGTGTGGTGAGCACTTTGAACCCTCAAGTGCTTCACAGAAGTTTTAAATGTAGAACCGAAAAAATAAAAAATCATATTTTTTCACAAAAATGATCTTTTCGCCCCCAATTATTTATTTTCCCAAAGGTAACAGGAGAAATTGGACCCCAAAAGTTGTTGTGCAATTTGTTCTGAGTATGCTGATACCCCATATGTGGGGGTAAACCACTGTTTGGGCACACAACAGAGCTCGGAAGTGAAGGAGCGCCTTTTTACTTTTCAACGCAAAATTGACTGGAATTGAGATTGGACGCTATGTCGCATTTGGAGAGCCCCTGATGTGCCTAAACAGTGGAAACCCCCAATTCTAACTCCAAACTCAACCCCAACACACCTCTAACCCTAATCCCAACCCTAACCATAACCACACCCCTAGCCTGAACATGCCCCTAACCCTAATTCCAACCCTAACCACACCCTTAACCCCAACACACCCCTAATCCCAACCCTAACCATAACCACACTCCTAACCCTGACACACCCCTAACCCTAATCCCAAACCTAATCCCTCCCATAAACGTAATCCAAACTCTAACCCATTCTCTAGCCCCAACCCTAACTTTAGCCCCATCCCTAACCCTAACTTTAGCCCCAACCCTAACCCAAACATTAGCCCCAACCCTATCTTTAGCCCTCACCCTAACCCTAATGGTAAAACAGAAATAAATACATTTTTTTACTTTATTATTTTTCCCTAACTAAGGGGGTGATAAAGGGGGGTTTATTTACTGTTTATAGTGGGTTTTTATAGCGGGTTTTTGTTTGGCAGTTGTCAAACACTAAAGACGCTTTTTATTGCAAAAAATAGTTTTTGCATCACCACATTTTGAGAGCTATAATTTTTCCATATTTTGGCCCACAGAGTCATGTGAGGTATTTTGCGGGACAAGTTGACATTTTTATTGGTACCATTTTCGGGCACATGATATTTTTTGATCGCTTTTTATTACGATTTTTGGGAGGCAGAATAAACAAAAACCAGCAGTTCATGAATTTATTTTGGGGGGCCATTTATACCGTTCTGCGTGTGGTAAAATTGATTAAGCAGTTTTATTCTTTGGGTTAGTACGATTACAGCGATATCTCATTTATATAATTTTTTTATGTTTTGGCGCTTTTATACAATAAAATTGACTTTATATAAAAAATAATTATTTTTGCATTGCTTTATTCTGAGGGCTATAACTATAACTTTTTATTTTTTTTGCTGATGATGCTGTAGTGTGGATCGTTTTTTGCTGGACAAGATGATGTTTTTTATTGTATTGTGTTTAGTTATATCCATCTTTTTGATCAAGTATTATCCCACTTTTTGTTTGGCGGTATGAAGATAAAGCATTGTTTTTTGCCTCTTTTTTTTTTTTACGGTGTTCACTAAAGGGGTTAACTAGTGGGACAGTTTTATAGGTCGGGTCGTTACGGATGCGGCGATACTAAATATGTGTACTTTTATTGTTTGTTTTTTTACAAAAAGAAATGTATTTATTGGAACAATATATTTTTGTCTTTATTTAGGAATTTTTTAAATAATATTTTTACTCATGTTAACTTTATTTTTTCAACTTTTTTACATTCTCACTATGTAGTGTCAGATTGCTGATCTGACACTTTGCAGAGCACTGTGTCAGATCAGCGATCTCACAGGCAGTGCAGGAGGCAATGCAGGAGTCCCCAGAAGGACCCCTGTTATGGTTACCCCAATGACCATGGGAAAAAGAATACAAAACGGACTAGCTCTCGGGTGATGGAAACTAAGGTCGACCGTGACCTGAACCTGACCCAACACTTACAGTAGCCGGGGGATGTACCTACGATGCCCTAGACACCACGCGCCAGCCGGAGATCTAACTACCCCTATAAGAGGAATATACAGGCCTGCCTTACCTCCAGTGAGGAACCCCAAAAGATGATAGTAGGCCCCCACAGATATTGACGGTGAGTTCAGAGGAAATGACATACGTAGGATGAACAGCAGATTTAGCACAGTGAGGTCCGCTTACTAGATAGCAGAAGGACAGGAAAGAGTTACTTCACGGTCGACCTAAAAATCACTATTCAAAAACACCATCCAGAAAATACTTTAAACTCCAGTGACAACTCATGCCACTGGAGTAGTAATTTTCTGTCCACAAGAGCTTCCAGCACTGAAGAGTCACATTGCAGATAGCTGGACAAAAATAGCAAAACAAGAAACAAAATTCAACTTAGCTGAACTGGAACTTGAGGCAGGTGAATGCAACAGAATGCTACTAGCACATTGTTGGCCGGCATGTGACTAACAGCCAAGCAGCCTTAAATAGGAAACTCCCCAAGAGGGTGGCGACAGGTAATCAGAGATGGAGGAAGGCACATAAGAGACACTACCATAACAGACCACCGGGGGAGCCCACAAACCGAATTCACAACAGTACCCCCCCCTTAAGGAGGGGGCACCGAACCCTCACCAGAACCACCAGGGCGACCTGGATGAGCACTATGAAATGCACGAACCAAATCGGGAGCATGAACATCGGATGCTGTCACCCAAGAATTAACCTCCTGGCCATAACCTTTCCACTTAACCAGATACTGAAGTCTCCGTCTGGAAACACGGGAGTCCAAGATCTTTTCCACCACATACTCCAATTCACCCTCAACCAACACAGGAGCAGGTGGATCAGCAGAAGGAACAACCGGTACCTCATACCTCCGCAATAATGACCGATGGAAAACATTATGGATATTAAAAGATGCTGGGAGGTCCAAACGAAAGGACACAGGATTAAGAACCTCCAGAATCCTATAAGGGCCGATAAACCGAGGCTTAAACTTAGGAGACGAGACCTTCATAGGAACAAATCGAGAAGACAGCCACACCAGGTCCCCAACACCAAGACGAGGACCAATACGCCAATGACGATTAGTGAACTGTTGAGTCTTCTCCTGGGACAACTTCAGATTGTCCACAACCTGTCCCCAAATCTGATGCATCCTATCAACCACAGCATCCACTCCAGGACAATCCGAAGACTCCAATTGACCGGACGAAAACCGAGGGTGAAACCCTGAATTACAAAAAAAAGGAGAAACCAAAGTGGCAGAACTAGCCCGATTGTTAAGGGCAAACTCTGCCAAAGGCAAAAAGTCAAGCCAATCATCCTGATCAGCGGACACAAAACACCTCAAGTAAGTCTCCAAGGTCTGATTAGTACGCTCAGTCTGGCCATTAGTCTGAGGATGGAATGCAGACGAAAAAGACAAATCGATACCCATCCTGGCACAGAACGTCCGCCAAAATCTAGACACAAACTGAGTACCCCTGTCAGACACTATATTCTCAGGAATACCATGCAAACGCACCACATTCTGAAAAAATAGAGGAACCAACTCAGAGGAGGAGGGCAATTTGGGTAAAGGTACCAAATGAACCATCTTGGAAAAACGGTCACAAATCACCCAGATGACAGACATCCTACGAGAAACCGGAAGGTCAGAAATAAAGTCCATAGAGATGTGCGTCCAAGGCCTCTTAGGAATAGGCAACGGCAACAACAACCCACTGGCCCTAGAACAGCAGGGCTTGGCCCGAGCACAAACATCACAAGACTGCACAAACATGCGCACATCTCGAGACAAAGAAGGCCACCAGAAGGACCAATTAGCAACATCAGCACCCTTTTTGGTCAAATCAGTCAAAGGTTTAGCAATGGCAGAAAAACCCGCTATAAATCGGCGATAGAAATTAGCAAAACCCAAGAACTTTTGCAGACTCTTCAAAGAAGTAGGTTGCATCCAATCACAAATAGCCTGGACCTTGACAGGGTCCATCTCCATAGATGAAGGGGAAAAAATATATCCCAAAAAGGAAATTCTCTGAACTCCAAAACTACACTTTGAGCCCTTTACAAAAAGAGAATTAGCTCGCAAAACCTGAAAAACTCTCCTGACCTGTTGAACGTGAGATTCCCAGTCCTCCGAAAAAACAAGAATATCATCCAAATACACAATCATAAACTTATCCAGATATTCACAGAAAATATCGTGCATAAAGGACTGAAAAACGGAAGGGGCATTTGCGAGACCGAAAGGCATTACCAAATACTCAAAATGGCCTTCAGGCGTATTAAATGCGGTCTTCCACTCATCCCCCTGCTTAATCCGCACCAAATTATACGCACCACGTAGATCGATTTTAGTGAACCACTTAGCCCCCTTTATACGAGCAAACAGATCAGTCAGTAAAGGTAACGGGTACTGGTATTTAACTGTAATCTTATTCAAAAGTCGATAGTCGATACAAGGTCTCAATGAACCATCCTTTTTACCTACAAAGAAAAATCCTGCCCCTAGTGGAGACAACGAGGGGCGAATATGACCCTTTTCCAAAGATTCTCTGATATACTCCCGCATAGCAGTATGTTCAGGTACAGACAAATTAAACAAGCGACCCTTAGGAAACTTACTACCGGGGATCAATTCAATAGCGCAGTCACACTCTCTGTGGGGAGGGAGAGAATCAACTTTAGGCTCTTGAAAGACATCATAAAAATCTGACAGAAATGCTGGGATCTCAGAGGGAGTAGATGAAGAAATAGGAACCAAAGGTGCATCCCCATGAATACCCCGACATCCCCAGCTCAACACAGACATAGATTTCCAGTCCAAGACGGGATTATGAATCTGTAACCATGGTAATCCAAGCACTAAGACATCATGTAGGTTATATAATACAAGGAAACGAATAATCTCCTGATGGTCTGGGGTAAGACGCATAGTCACTTGTGTCCAATATTGTGGTTTATTGCTAGCCAAAGGTGTAGAATCAATACCCTTCAGGGGAATAGAAACTTCCAACGGCTCCAAATCAAACCCACAACGCTTGGCAAAGGACCAATCCATGAGACTCAGAGCGGCGCCAGAATCCACATAAGCATTCACAGTCACAGATGATAAGGTACAAATCAATGTCATGGACAAAAGAAATTTTGACTGCAAGGTACCTGTAGAAAAAGATTTATCAACCTTTTTATCAACCTTATTTATACGTTTAGAGCATGCTGATATAACATGAGCTGGATCTCCACAGTAGAAGCACAATCCATTTTTGCGCCTATAATTTTGACGTTCGCCTCTAGACAAAACACGATCGCATTGCATATGCTCTAATGCCTTTTCAGAGGTCACCGCCAAATGGTGCACAGGTCTTTGCTCAGAAGACACCGCCATATGGTGCACAGGTTTTTGCTCAGAAGATACCGCCATATGGTGCACAGATTCTTCCTCAGAAGACCCCGCCATATGGTGCACAGATTTGCGCTCCCGCAAACGCCGATCAATCTGGATAGCCAATTTCATGGCATCATTCAGACCTGTAGGCACAGGGAACCCCACCATGACATCCTTCACGGCATCAGAGAGACCTTCTCTGAAATTAGCTGCTAAAGCGCACTCATTCCATTTAGTAAGCACCGACCATTTACGGAATTTCTGGCAGTATATCTCAGCTTCATCTTGCCCTTGGGAAAGAGCTATCAAGGCTTTCTCAGCCAAAATCTCCAAATTAGGTTCTTCATAAAGCAACCCCAAAGCCTGAAAAAACGCATCTACATTTAACAACGCAGGATCCCCTGGCGATAATGCAAATGCCCAACTTTGTGGGTCGCCGCGCAGTAGAGAGATAACAATTTTAACTTGTTGAGTCTGATCACCAGCAGAGTGAGATCTCAGAGACAAAAACAATTTGCAATTTTCTCTGAAACTCAAAAACCGGGATCTGTCTCCGGTAAAGTATTCAGGCAGAGGAATCTTAGGTTCAGACATTGGAGCACGTATAACAAACTCTTGTAGGTTCTGTACTTTTGTCGCAAGGTTATTCAAACCCGCAACTAAACTCTGTGGATCCATGTTTCAAATGGGTGTAACCCAAGCATTCAGAGGTTAAGAGGAGAGGAGAAAAAAAAAAAGGCTGAAGACTGCAGTTTAAGCAAGGAATACAAATGATCAAACTAAGGTGCACTTTCAAACACAGAAAAAAAAACCTTTTCTTCTCCTTCCTACTTTAGTGCATATTTTAACACATAGATTTTTTATGGCCGGCCAAACTGTTATGGTTACCCCAATGACCATGGGAAAAAGAATACAAAACGGACTAGCTCTCGGGTGATGGAAACTAAGGTCGACCGTGACCTGAACCTGACCCAACACTTACAGTAGCCGGGGGATGTACCTACGATGCCCTAGACACCACGCGCCAGCCGGAGATCTAACTACCCCTATAAGAGGAATATACAGGCCTGCCTTACCTCCAGTGAGGAACCCCAAAAGATGATAGTAGGCCCCCACAGATATTGACGGTGAGTTCAGAGGAAATGACATACGTAGGATGAACAGCAGATTTAGCACAGTGAGGTCCGCTTACTAGATAGCAGAAGGACAGGAAAGAGTTACTTCACGGTCGACCTAAAAATCACTATTCAAAAACACCATCCAGAAAATACTTTAAACTCCAGTGACAACTCATGCCACTGGAGTAGTAATTTTCTGTCCACAAGAGCTTCCAGCACTGAAGAGTCACATTGCAGATAGCTGGACAAAAATAGCAAAACAAGAAACAAAATTCAACTTAGCTGAACTGGAACTTGAGGCAGGTGAATGCAACAGAATGCTACTAGCACATTGTTGGCCGGCATGTGACTAACAGCCAAGCAGCCTTAAATAGGAAACTCCCCAAGAGGGTGGCGACAGGTAATCAGAGATGGAGGAAGGCACATAAGAGACACTACCATAACAGACCACCGGGGGAGCCCACAAACCGAATTCACAACAGACCCCCACGACAATCTTGAATACGGGGCCTGTAGGGAGGAGGACGGAGGAGACGCTCGGATCACATCACGCTGTTCTGAGGGTCTCAGGGAAGCACGCAGGGAGCCCCCTCCCTGCGCGATGCTTCCCTATGCCACCGGAACACTGATATCTTGTTTGATCGCAGTGTTCCAGGGGTAAATGTGCCTGGAAGCGGTTCGTGACTGCTCCTGGCACATAGTGCCGGATGTCAGCTGTGATAATCAGCTGACACCCGGCCGCGAGCGGCTGTGCTCCCCCCGTGGGCGCGGCTGATTGCGTATGACATACTATCCCGCCCAAGGGAATTAAGCTTCAGGTCACATGGACGGGATAGTTCATCCGATGGCAGAAAGGGATTAACCTTTCCCTGACATTGGACATACTAATACATCCAATACAATCCAACACATCCATAATCTCCATTTATGGTGCCAACTCAGAAATTGAGCCTTATGACCCATATGAATCTAACAGGGACTAGAGGAGCTGATATCGTATCTGCCTGCTGTTGCTAACCCCTTAAATGCTGCTGTCAGTTATTGACAGTGGCATTTACATTGCGCAGTCTGGGGGTCACACTGTTCCACATGCCCACTGTGCCCCCTATGACAAGATTGTGGCTTGTCATGGCAAAGTCACAAATTTGCTACTATCACCATAATTGTACTGACCTGGAAAATCATGTTGCCAGGTCATTTTAACAGCACAGTGAACTAAAGAGCAGAAATAAAAACCTCAAAATACTTGTGGAATTGCATTTTGTTTTGCTAATAAATAGAAAAATAAAAGAAGGAGAGGAAAAAATAATAGTGCAAAAATGGAAATCGCCCGGTGAGAATGAGTTAATCCTGACTACATTCCCAACTTTATTTGCTGAAATGCAGCTCCTACCTTCTGAAGATAATACTTCTAACTTCTTATTATTGTACTGTTCTCCAACCCTTCAGACAACAAACTGCCTTCTGTTACAGCCAAATCTTTCAAGTTTTTACTCTTCAGTCCAGAGCACCTGCTGACATTTTTCTGTTTTCATGCACAGTTGAGTCACTTGGCCTTGTTTAAAGAATGAGGCCATGTTTCCAAGTGGCGTATTTGCTGCAGATTGGACGCAGCGTACAGCCACAGTGTCCAATCCGCAGGGTCCAGATGTTACAGCTTAGGCTGGTTTCACACTTGCGTTTTTATCTGCATGCGTTTTTAAAAAAAACGCATGTGTGAAAAAACGCATGTAAACGCGGTAAAACGCATGCGTTTTTTAGACGCATGCGTTTTTATAGAAAACCACAAGAAAACAAGGAAAAACAAAAAACCCTAACCCTAACCCTACCCCTAACCCTACCCCTAACCCTACCCCTAACCCTAACCCTAACCTGAAATGCGTGGCACTGAAATACGTTTATATACGTATATACGTATATACGTATATAAGTGCCATGATATTTCAGTGGCCACGTATATAAGTGCCATGTATTTAAGTGCCACGTAAGTGCCACGTATTTAAGTGCCACGTAAGTGCCACGTATTTAAGTGCCACGTATATAAGTGCCACGTATTTAAGTGCCACTTATATAAGTGCCACGTATTTAAGTGCCACGTATTTAAGTGCCACGTATTTCACGTAAATGCCACGATATTTCAGTGCCACGCATTTAACCCTACACTTAACCCTACCCTAAATACGTGGCACTGAAATACGTGGCACTGAAATACGTGGCACTGAAATATCATGGCACTGAAATACGTGGCACTGAAATACGTGGCACTGAAATATGTGGCACTATGACTGTCAGAAAATGTTCTTTAAACGGTTAGGGGTGAGGTTAGGGGTAGGGTTAGGGTTTGGATCCCTTTATCACCTTGATGGTGGTGGGTGACTTTTCAGTGTGTTTTCTTGTTTTTTCCAATAAAAACGCATGCGTTTTTAACGCAAACAAACGCATGTGCTTAAAAACGCATGCGTTTACATAGACAGCAATGCATTTTTTTGCCGCGAAAAAACGCATGCGTTTTTTCGCGGCAAAAAAAACACGCAAGAAAATACTGCAGGTAGCATTTCTGAAAATGAACGCATGCAGAAAAAAAACGCATGCGTTTGAAAACGCGACCAAACGCGTACAAAAAACGCATGCGTTTTCAATGTTAAATATAGGGGGAAAAACGCATGCGTTTTTTGTGCAAAAAACGCTGCAGACAAAAACGCAAGTGTGAAACCACCCTAAGTGGAGGGGATTTTGTGAAATCCCATATCCACTATGCGCACAAAGACGCAAGTGGCAGACTTGCGTATATGCACATGCGGCGCGTCTTTATAGACCGCAGCATGTCAGTTTATCTTGCGGAGACGCTCAGTCTCCTCCGCAAGATAAATAGCACCGTTCTATGTATAGGATGAGGTGATTCCGTATGATTCAATGAACACTTGCGGAATCATCGAGCGTACAAAAGACGGCAGGCCTTTGGATGGGGCGAGTTTCCGTTGTGTCCAAAGTACTGCCATTCCAGAACGTGGAAACATAGCCTAACTACTTGGCCACAATAACTACCTTGTGACTTGGTGCTGTGCTCAATCTTGCCTTGGTATATGACCTGTAACATGAAATGGTCTTCCACAACCTCATGTTTGAAGTAGAGTTTGGAGGTTCCTGACCAAGGTTTAAGCCTCTTAAACAGTTGTGTCTGTTTATAATATTGACTGCGTTTTTACATACACATGATAATGATGATCGTTATTACCTGGTATAATCAGTTACTCATCCACCTGACTATAATCCTACAAATCTCTGACTGAATTATGCTGTTTTAAAGGTACAGGCTGGTTACACCAAATATTGATGTGATTTGGATTTCTCTTTTGTTCATTCAAGTTGTATTTTGTTCACTGATAAAAAGATAAAAAATAAACTATTAACACTTCTATTTTTTAAAGTAATAATAAGCGAATTGCTGTGCGTGACCCCTGGTGACCTTGAGATCCCAGAGGGTAAGGAAATTCATGCAGATCATGTCCATAGGCACATATTATTGAACTTGACCATGGACTCGGATCGTGCAAACCGATCCGCTCATCTCTATTTGAAAGCATTGTTAGTTGCAACTTTTTTCCACACCTGCCTAAAACGTTTGCACAGTGTTGGATGTAAAGGTATCATATGCATTTGATTTTCAACAGATCATTTACCAATGATTTAAATCTAGCAAACACAACTTATCCCATGGTACCTCATTATGTTTGATGCATCCTCTGCATCAGGATCAGCACAGTACTTGTTTGCAAGAATTAAGCAAGCATCGGCCGACTCAATCTGTCAAACAAAAATGTAAACTGGTCATTTAACGTTGCTTACATGTGGCTTTTAAACAATATGTGCACTGAAAAGGGTTTTTACCTTTCACACTTTTTAATTCATTTCAAGAAGTTATTTTACACTGTTCGATTCTCGCTAGTGAGTTTTCCTAGGTGGTTGCAAATTGCGCAGAGTAAATGGATCCATACCCTTTCCAGGTTCAGTGCTGTGTCTCTACTGCTGCCCTGATTATTGTGTACAGGCAACAGCTGTGACATCATGTTCACAAAGGCTGCAGACAGTCAGTGGGCTAAACGGCACTGCTGATGTAGGCAACATAAGCTGCTGACCCCTGTGACTGGCTGCAGTGGTATAGACATATCACCACTTCATCCTGTGATGAATCACTGTAGAAGCAGCGGTGACACAACACTGAACCAGGGGTGGCTTAGTAACAAGTAATGGTATTAGTTTTAATGCCACCAGGATAAATTAGTTTAAAAAATAAGTTGAAAAGGAAAACAAAACCCTTGGAGAGATTTCACATTGTGCTCATCTTCACGCTCGTGGGTCCCATCGGGGCTTGTGTACAAACCCCCCACAAAACAGCATTCGAACGTATGTACCTACGGGGCCATAGACTAAAATGGTGCTGACAGAGCGAACATGTGCTCTGCCATGCACCATTTTCGGGTGTATACGCCTACTGCATCTGTGCATCCGTCTCCAGTAGGCGTATACACCCGAAAATGGTGCATGGCAGAGCACATGTTCACTCTGTCAGCACCATTTTAGTCTATGGCCCCGTCGGCACATACATCGGAATTCTGTTTTCCGGGAGGTTCGGATGTAAGCCCTGATTGGAGCCACCGATCATGTGCCTAAACGCAGTGTGAAACAATGTCAAAGAGCAAAAAAAGAATAATCCATCTTTCCACTAATTTTAAGGGTCCATTGTGCCCAACGAAGAATCCTCTGATAGTCAGGACCTTGACACTGTAGAAAATGATATTATCAGACAGTACTTCATCTTCATTTTGTACAAACAAAAAAAGACACACTATTTCAAGATATTTGAGGTTTTGTGATGCTCCCTGAGCCAGTAGAAAGATTTTGACTTTACCAATAAGTAACAACCTTTTGATATATATTTCACATTTTAGTTCCACAAGGCATCATAATATTCACATAGGTACAGACAGATAGCAGTCATTTCCACCAATCCCCAGTGGAGTGTTCTTTCTACGCTTACCACAGATAAATTGACAAATTACAGAAGATATAATGTATCCACACATGTACCTAACTCCTTTATTCATTTATTTTATAGTGACATGGAAGAAAGTGATCAAAGGTGTTATTCCACAAAATAGATTCATCCCATAATTACAGGATAGGTGATACACGTATAATCGCTGGGGCACATGCACTCATCACTAGAATGGAAATCTCAAGTTTGCAGAGAAAATCCATTTAAGGAGCTATTTTACTTCTTATACCCGTCATTCAGTCAATAAATCACTGAGTAAGAAATCGCAACAAATCTAGAAATGTGATCATACAACAAACAATGAAAGGGGTTTTATCGGTCGTCTATGACAGCACTACGGAGAGAGGGGATCCGCCCTTCAAGAACAGGAAACCTACAGATACATAAGGGCGGCACCTCTCCCACGCATCAGTTGGTTTCCTGTTCCTGGAGGACAGGATTCCCTACAGATATCACTCCGTTCATCTATCAACACCAAGGCCGGCTGTCCGACCCAGGTAGCGAGGGGTCTCCTACCTTGGGCAGTGCGGGTCCCTGGAAGCGCCACGGTGGGTCCAGGTAGGACTCCACAACAGTGTGCGGTGCAGGGTGGAGCAGCGTCCGGGGCAGTCTGTCTCCAAGTCAGCAAGGTGAGTATGTCTCCCCCCTGGGTCTGTTCGCTCTCCTGGGCCTCTGTCTTCCCTAACTCTGGTCCTGTCGATGTGCAGGCTTCCTGGAGCACCCCTCTGCGCTCCTTTCAGATCAGAGGTCGGCGGGGCCGGAGCCGGGTGTCGGGCGCCGGCTTCTGCCGCGATCGCCGCTGTGCTGTGGCCGCGTGCGGCGATGGGGGGGGTCCGGCAGCGCCATCCCCGGCTTCCGGGCGTGTCCCTGAGTGCACTGCCCGATACCGGAAGTGACGCGCGGAGGGGGCGGGGCCGGGACCGGAAGTCAAACGCCGGCCGGCTTTAGCTGAGAATGCCATGGTCCTGCATGCGATGGGGACAGCGGGGGGGGAGCGGTCAGAGGCGGGGGGGGTGGAGCAGTGGCCTGCAGGTGGGGGGATGGATTCTGGCCGCACACCTGCACATGTTCCGGATCCGGGGGAAGGGCTATTTATAGCCGAACAGAACGCTGCAGGGCTGCTTGTGAGCCCATCTGCAGCTATGGATGAGCCAGAAGCTGCCGTCGGTTTGCTGGAGCAGGAGCAGGACAGATCCTCGGAGAGGTCCCATGCGAACCCCCAGGCGAAGACCCGCGGACGCAGTAACCAGGCCAGTCGCAGATCTAAACAGACGGTAAGGTTGGATGGGGTAATCAGACACTTCCAGTACAGGGCCCTCCCCTTTGGTATATCGGTCGCCCCTCGAGTGTTTACCAAAATTATGGCGGAAGTTATGGCACACCTGCATGAGTCCAACATTCTAATAATCCCCTACCTGGACGATCTCCTTATCGTAGGTAAAACGGCGGATCACTGTCTGGAACCGTTACATAAAGTGATGTCGGCTCTGGAGCGTCTGGGGTGGTTGCTAAATGTTAAAAAATCACGCTTACAGCCCATGACGGTGCAGCGATTTTTAGGCCTGACCCTGGATTCCCAGGTTCAGGAATGCCGTTTACCTCAAGAGAAAATTGATCGCCTGCACCTTCAGGTGCTGAATGCCTCTAAAAACCCCACCATGTCCCTTAGAAGAGCCATGTCTCTGTTAGGCTCTCTCTCGTCCTGTATTCCAGCGGTCCAATGGGCCCAGTATCATACGAGGATACTTCAGGGCGAGGTGCTGTTACAACAAAAAAGGTTGGGGGGATGTCTGGAGAGCCGGCTGACTCTATCCCAAGACGCTATGGTATCCCTCAGATGGTGGCTAGACCAAGAGAACCTGTCCACAGGGGTCCCCTGGGGAGTTACATACTCGTATAGTCACCTCGGACGCTAGCCCTTCTGGGTGGGGGGCTCACATGGGGGATACATTGGTCCAGGGGCTTTGGCATCGGGATCAGATAGAAATGTCTTTCAACCTAAAGGAGTTAACGGCTGTGGAACGGGCAGTTAAATCACTCCTTGTCTATCTACAGGGCCACCACGTGCGGGTATTCTCGGACAATCGGGTCGCCATGGCATACATAAATCACCAAGGCGGGACTCGTTCCAAATCCCTAATGTGCGTAGCAGATCGTCTATTCCATCTAGCAGAGCAACATCTTCTCTCATTGACGGCTCTTCACATAAGAGGGGCAGAAAACACTACGGCGGATTTCTTAAGCCGCAACACATTGAGGCAGGGAGTGTGGTCCCTGAAGGGCTCCATCTTCAACCTCATCGTGGAAAGATGGGGTCAACCAGAGGTAGACCTGTTTGCCACAAAAGAAAACAGGAAAGTGGCACAATTCTGCTCTCTCAACCCCAGAGAAAATCCTCTGTCAGTGGACGCCCTCCTCACAGACTGGAACTTCAGGCTAGCCTACGCCTTTCCTCCCCTGTCTCTACTTCCTCTGGTGGTGAGGAAAATCAGGAAGGACAAAGCCACAGTGATAATAATTGCCCCCTTCTGGCCCAGAAGGACGTGGTTTCCATGCCTGAGGGCTATGTCGATATCCGACCCATGGGTCTTGCCAGACATCCCGGATCTCCTATCCCAGGGCCCAGTCTACCATCCTCGGGCGGTTGGCCTTCATCTGATGGCGTGGATTTTGAGCGGGCGCTGTTAAAGGATAGGGGGTTCTCTCCGGGCCTCATTAACACTCTGCTGAAGAGCAGAAAAATAATCACCACAAAGATTTATGTCAGGATCTGGAAGAGGTTCCTTCAAAACTCGGGAGTAATAGCTGGTCAGTCAATACCAATAGACCAGATTTTAGAATTCTTACAGAAGGGGTTAGATATGGGGTTATCCCCAAATACACTTAAAGTGCAGGTATCAGCCTTAGGGGCTCTCTTTTGCTGCAACATTGCTGAGAATCACTGGGTCAGCAGATTCATCAGAGCGACAAAACGGTCTAGGCCAATGGTGAAGAATAGGGTCATGCCATGGGATCTGAACCTAGTCCTCTCAGCCATGACAGAGGCCCCATTTGAGCCAATTGCATCAGCCTCTATTAAAAATTTATCCCTTAAAGTAGCCTTCCTGGTGGCCCTAACATCGGCGCGTAGGATAGGCGACATCCAAGCATTATCCAGGGTTCCCCCTTACATGCAGCTTAGGGATGATAGAGTGATACTATCCCCTGATCCAGCATATCTTCCTAAAGTAGAGTCCAGGTTCCACAGAACACAGGAAATAGTTCTTCCATCCTTCCTCCCCAATCCTACTAATGATAAGGAGAGGAAGCTACACACTTTAGATGTAAAAAGATGTATCCTGGAATATCTAGCCGTAACTGATCCCTGGAAGATAGATAATGCCCTATTCGTGTCCTATCAGGGTAGTAGGAAGGGTCATAGAGCATCGAAATCTACTTTAGCTAGATGGATCAGGGAGACTATCTCGCTGGCATACATCTCAAAGGGCAAGCGGGCGCCTGAAGGTCTGAAAGCGCATTCCACTAGAGCTATGGCGGCCTCGTGGGCGGAAAGATTGGAGGTGTCGATCGACCAAATTTGTAAGGCTGCTACTTGGTCTTCCCCAAACACATTCTATAAACACTATAGAGTGAACTTGGGTGCCTCTTCTGATCTCTCTTTTGGTGTAAGGGTGCCGCCAGCTGTAGTCCCTCCCTAGTTAGTTACTCTCTGTAATTCTCTCCGTAGTGCTGTCATGGACGACCGATAAAGTCTTAGTTACTCACCGGTTAATGGTGTTTTTCGGAGTCCATGACAGCACCTGTACATACCCTCCCGTCTTCTTAAGTTCTGGGTGTACACCTCTTCCTTTATTTATATAATTCACGGATAGTGAATAGTTAGTTATTGTATCATTGTTTATTATGTATGCTATTAACCTTGGTGGTCCTCTTGTGCTCCGTAAACCAACTGATGCGTGGGAGAGGTGCCGCCCTTATGTATCTGTAGGTTTCCTGTTCCTGAAGGGCGGATCCCCTCTCTCTGTAGTGCTGTCATGGACTCCGAAAAACACCGGTGAGTAACTAAGACTTTCCAGAAATATACGATAACCCATGTTGATGCTCCATACACCATCCTGCTGATTAGTGAGTGCCATGGCTCGGACACCTAATGGGTTCACAGTAAATACAATACATGTTATCTGAAATATTCATGACAAGAGTAAAACATAAAGGAATCTTTTACCTTAACTCTAGCAAGGTCATGGGGGTTCAGGACTGATCCCTGGTAAAATTCTACCTGAGTAAAGTGCCTCTTAAAGAGAGCTTCAAGCTCTAGATTAGGAGATATGCTGCGGAGAAAATACACAGGGCATGATTTACTGGGGAATCATACAAATGAAAACATTTAAACAGCATTCTACAACTCCAACAGTACATGTACATGCCATGGTCATGGTTTCTTCATTTCATGAGCTGTCTCATACATCTGATTAGAACCCGCAGAAATCCATTTGCTTGCAACAAGTGATTCTACCCTAATCGGCTATTTTTGCCAGGAACGTCTCTTTAAATGTAGATGTGTGTAAATATAATCATCGTTATTATTGGTTATGATAACAATGCTATTACTACCATGATAATAACAATAATAATAGTTGGCATTATAATTGTTATAATTAAAATGGCTTTCCTGTTTCATAAAGTGAAGGCATTTCCCCAACATCCCAACATATGCTATCACTTTAGGATTGGTAGGGGTTCAACTATTGGGCCACTAACAAAGAATGAAGGGGTGTAACGCTGCTTTAGCATGATGCCTTATTCCAATTTCATGGAGATGGGGCTGCTGCACAGGGAAAAAACATTAATGGATGCATCGCTACATGAATGCTGTGTTCCCTTCATTCTCAGTAACAGTGGGGGTCCCACAAGTCTAGACACTAGATCATAAAATGAAGGCATATGCTAGTAATAAAAATATTGCAATGGAAATTCTTTTTTAATTAACGATAATTTAATTTCAAAGCTCAATGGTTTTCAACAAGTTGACAAAGAAATGCCCAACATTTGTCTACAATATAAAAGGCCCTGAGGATTCCACCGAAGAACCAATGCCTTCTTCAGCAGTATACAGCCCTACTAGTAAGAAGTAATCAGAGTCTTTTACCACAGCTGCCCCAGACTAGTATATGAAGTGTAAAAATATACAATTATTCAATCTTAGCAGTGTACAAAGAAGGAGGGGAAATCAAATACATATGGAAGAAATCCATATACCGGTATATCATTTTCTTATTTTAATATTCTATGCTGTATTACAATGTTATTCAATAGCCACAAAGCCACACTTATCGAAGAAATGAAGAAAGCACAGAACTAAAGTTTATAGCTTCAACTAAAAAACATTGAAGTTGAGAAAAAAAAACAATTGTACTTATGGGTTTAACAATATTTTACATGGATTTTCCATATAAAAATTGCCAAATAGAGAATAGTGTAGAATAAAACAATAATCACCTGTTCGTGCATGTCGCTCCATTGATTCAACTGTGGGAAATCGTGACCATTTTTGTTTTCTTGGCACCATTGAGGACATGCAGCATACACATGTGACCGCTGCAGTCAATAACTGCCTTTAGTGGTCTGAGACATGTGACTGGCTACAATGGTCATGTGAGTAGACGGCATATCATCAGCTGAGCAAACAGGACAATTTCTCTTTTTGGCCAAACTTTTCATGATCATCTTAGTAGAATGATGTCAACATCTTCAACACCTATTGAAATCTATGCCTCAACTAATTGCTATGATTCTAGAGGTCAAAGGATGTCAAATGCATTAATAGATGGGACTTTCTCATAAAGTGGCCATTCGGTATACAGTGAAAAGAAAAGGGGTAACAATATTTTTAACTTTTGACTTTCAGGCTCCATATCTCATTATCCACTTCTGCTTTGAACTTTATACTGCCTTTATTTTATAAACAGTCATCTCATACAGGGTGGGCCATTTATATGGATACACCAAAAATAAAATGGGAATGATTGGTGAAATTCTTGTGAAATTCTCAATAAGTTTGATGTGTCACATGACCCTCTTCCCATTGGAAAAAATGAAGTTGGATCCAAAATGGCCGATTTCAAAATGGCCGCATGGTCACCACCCATCTTGAAAAGTTTTCCCCCTCCCATATGCTAATGTGCCACAAACAAGAAGTTGATATCACCAGCCATTCCATTTTATTTAGGTGTATCCAATGGCCCACCCTGTACTTAAATTTCACTTGCAAATACTTTGCATATTATTAGTTTTGCAGATTTATGTCACTGCATTGTTACTGTTTTGATCCTAAAGATCTAAATTTTAATTTTTACAATTTTGTTACTGTTTTGTAAATCCACCTTTGGCTTTCATCACTGCCTGAATCCTTCTGGGCTTGCGCTCGATCAGATTCAAACATGTGTCAACCGAAATTTGATCTCAGGTCTCTTCTACATGCTCCCAAAGTTGGTACATACTGTTCAACTCACTTGTGTACTGTATGTATACATTTTTTTCTTTAGTTCTACCCACAAGTGTTTGATTGGGTTTAGGTCTAGGGACTGTGGAAGCTATTCCAGCACTTGTACTTCACTGTCATTGAACCATTTCTTCGCCAATCTCGATGTACGCTTTTTGTTGTTGTCCTTTTGTAACACTATGTTGTCCTTTTCATACCCATAGTACTTGAGTGTATGAAGTAACTCACCTTGTAGGATACTCACATATAGCTCAGCATTGAGACCACCATTGATCCTGGTCAAGTATCCAATGCGTTTAGCTGTGAAACAACCCCGTATCATCAGGCTTCCTCCACCGAACTTGTTATTTCCTTCAATTTCTCAATCTGTTAGCCCCCTTTTCAATTGTTTCTTTCAGACTGATTTGCACCTATCAGAGCCTAGTATATTGACTTTCGCATCATCGCCCCAAATCACCCGTTTCAAATCCTTAGATGTTCACTTTTCGTACTTGTTTGCAAACTCGTACCGACGCTTCTTATGACAAAATTGAAGTTGATGCTTCTTTTCATTTTTTCAGGCCACCATTCCAGACTTGTGTAATGTAAGCTGCATGATGCTTGCATCGATGTCTGTGATCTCACTATTATGAACCATACGAGCAACCTTCACTGAAGTGTTTGTAGTGCCTGAACTGATAGACCTTGGAATGAGCTGACTTGTTAACTCTGATATTTTGACTGGATGTCCACCTTTTGTCTTCTGAATGGATTTCGTATTCTTCCAACGGCCATGATGCAGTTTGGCAATTGTCTTGGTCAACAGATCGATATCGATGAGCTAGATAATGCTGTTTCTCATTTCTTCGGAAATCATCTTCATGGCTGCTCCTTGATTCAAACCAGTGACCTTTCCACTTGGGAGTCAACCTAATAATACAGTGAGCTATTAGGGAATGTGAGAAAGAGTTGCATTTTGTAGTATTCAGGGAGAAAAATATTTTTCCACCACCAGGAGAAAAACAGTAACAATGCAGTGAAAAGAATATGCATGTATGTCTGTAGGAGATAGCCAAGATGATTGTCTATAAAATGATGGGAGTCTCACGATCAAAGCAGTAGTGAATGGTGAGATATGGAGCCTGAAAATCAAAAGTTCAAAACAATGTTACCCTTTTGCTTGTCAGTGTAGATCAACATAAATATATGTAAGGTTTCAATAAAGCATGGCACTACACTCAACAGAGTCCTGTGAACAAAGCCTGTATGTAATGCTTGGAAATTGCATTGCTTAGTTCAGAGCCTGTCTCCCAAGTACAGATGAGCGAATTTCATCAAGTCAGGGCTTATTCGGCAAGCTTATTCAGCTTATTTGTTGGGCTCTCCATGCATGTGTCATGACTGTTACACAGCAACACATGCAGCTGCAGACCCAAACAGCTGATCAGCTGACGCGATCCAAGAAGCCAGGTTCCTTCTGTAGCTTATACGGTAAGCATAATAGCTTGCCGAATAAGCCCTAACCCAATCAAATTCACTCATCTCTACTCTCAAGTATCACACTGTACAGCCTCCATGCACTTAGAAAGACTTTGTTGGCTTCTCTTTGTACGGGGAACCAGTGCTTCTGCTGATTCACATTTGTAAATAGAGAAAATAGAGCCATAAACGGGCCATTTGCATGTGGTTTTAAGAGACTTACTGGCATATCTGATTTTTTTAAATATACGGTATATATGTATACATATATATATATGTATTGAATATTAAATCGAATATAAGATAACAAACTTGTCATGACTACAAGCTGATTTTTTTTATCTACCCTAATAGTTTTGAACATAATAGCAAAAAGTTTCCATAAACAATTATAACTTTATTTTTCCAATTCAAATCAAGACTATATGGGAAACAATCAAGGTCACCGTTAGAAAACATTTGTCACATTGTTATGAGAGGTTACCCACTTGTGCAGAAATACAATCTCCACGTTCACATCGTCTCGATCTTTATGGAGGAAGTCCTTTAAGAAGTTGGAAACGCTTTCTAGAGTGATGTGACCACAGACCACAATATGCCTGGAAAACAAAAGTATCAGTTAAATATAGGAATCTTCTGTAACTCTAGGAAAAATGGGAACCCGTGTAGCATTACTCTGTAGATAGATGTCTTCTAAGAAATCAAGAGACATAAGTTATGATGACAGTTTTCACAATTAGTCCTTTATTTCCAGCTAGAAAATAAATATACCATATAAATACTGATTTCTCATGGCACTGAGTCAAATGTGCTCCTTCTGTGTATACTGCAATTAATATTTCTCTAAAAGGGCAAAACATGAGTGTCAAAAGATAATTGCTAAATATGCATTATTTATACAATCAAGCAATGGCAACATCATTACATTCAGTGAAACAGTGAAAAAGAAGATAAAATGTAAACTGTAAACATAGATACATTTACATAAATACATACATTTAGTAGGCATTTGTAAAGGAAATGAAAGATTAAAAATAACAAAAACTCTTTTAAAACACAATATTCAGATATCACGTTCAGTTTTCAATCCGTACAGTTGCTATTCCAATTGTTCTACTTGTTTTGCACTAATGCAACTAGTAACCATTTAATGCATAACTGACATTATCAATGTTGATAAATATGCAAGTAAAAAAATTGTAATCATGGCTATATGATCTACTTAACCCCTTAGTGATCAAGCCAATTTTGACCTTAATGACCAGGCCAATTTTTACAATTCTGACCACTGTCACTTTATGAGGTCATAGCTCTGGAACGCTTCAATGCATTCCACTGATTCGGAAAATGATTTTTTGTGACATATTGTACTTCATGATAGTGGTAAAATTTCTTCGATATGACTTGTAATTATGAAAATAATGGAAACTTGGCAAAAATTTAGAAAATTTTGCAATTTTCAAATTTCTTATTTTTGTGCTCTTAAATCAGAGAGATATGTCACACAAAATAGTTAATAAATAACATTTCCCACATGTTTACTTTGCATCAGCACAATTTTGGAAACATAATTTGATTTTGTTTGGATGTTATAAGGGTTAATACCCAAAAGTGACATCATTCTAAAAACTGAACCCCTTGAGGTGCGCAAAACCACATTCAAGAAGTTTATTAACCCTTCAGGTACTTCACGAGAACTAAAGCAGTGTGGAAGGAAAAAATTAACATTTAACTTTTTTCACAAAAAATTTACTTTAGACGCAAACTTTTTTATTTTCACAAGGGTATTAGGAGAAAATGGACCACAAAATTTGTTGTTCAATTTCTCATGATTACGACGATACCCAGTATGTGGGGGAAAGCAACTGTAAAGCAAAATGGTCTGGAATCGATGGCGGGCACCATGTCGGGTTTGGAGACCGCCTGATGTGCCTAAACAGTGGAACCCCCCCAATGCTAACTTCAACCCTAAGGCTACTTTCACACTAGCGTCGTACGACGCACGTGGCAATGTGTCGTGGCGACGTACCGACGCATGCTGTGAAAGCACCGCACAACGGGGGCAGCAGATGCAGCTTTTCAATGCATCCGCTGCCCCATTGTGAGTTGCGGGGAGGAGGGGGTGGAGTTCCGGCTGCGCATGCGCGGTCGGAAATGGCGGACACGACGCACCAAAAAACGTTACATGCAACGTTTTTTGGTGCCGACGGTCCGCCACAACACGAAGCAACCGTCGCACGATGGTTGCGACGTGTGGCAATGCGTCGCAATGCATCGCTAATACAAGCCTATGGAGAAAAAACACATCCTGCAGACAACTTTGCAGGATGTGTTTTTTTTGCAAAACGACGCATTGCAACGTACGTCGCACAACGTTAGTGTGAAAGAGGCCTAACACAGCCCTAATCACAACATACCCCTAACCCTAATCCCAACCCTAACCACAACCTTAACCCCAATCACAACCCTAACTCTAACATCACAACCCTAACCCCAACACCACAACCCCAACCACAACACTAACCATAACACAATCCTAACCCCGACACCACAAACCTAACCCCAGCACAACCGTAACCCCAACACACCCCTAAATCCAACCCTATAAAAAGAAACAAAAGGAGGGCACCACAAAATAAGCAGGATACACCTGATGCATGTCAAGAATCATGAATCAAGAAAAAATGAGAAACAGGGATCACCTTACAATACAATAATATTTTATTTGGTACCACAAAAAACTGAAACACACATAAAAACATTTAAAAAGTCATAAATGACATGGGTTTTGTACAAAAGGCCCACAATAGAGCCTCAGCCTTGCTACATTCCGTATAGTTTGATGTGGGAATGCTTTGTCTATAGATTATGCATCATTTTGATATGCTGTTCATCTTTGGAATAACCTCTCTGTATTACTGCCTATTCCGAGTGGAAATTGCCTTTGTCATTACAAATTGGATTTTTTTATATTGTATTATAAATCATTGCACATGTGGAAAAAGGGAATCCAGCTCCCAGAGATAAAATCACTTAACTTTAATAGTATTCATTTAAAATAGAAGTAAGCTATAAGACATACAAAAACCGGATATAGGTTTTTGTATGTCTGAGACTAAGAGCACTTGTGTGTTCGAAACGTGTACAGTTTACACAGGCACTCTCCTTCCGGTATACCCGGTTTTTGTATGTCTTATAGCCTATTTCTATTTTAAATGAATAATATTAAAGTTAAGTGATTTTAACTCTTGGAGCTGGATTCCCTTTTTTCCACATGTGCATCTCTAGGCGTCTGGCAGAGACGCAAATCCATGCTCAAGATTTCCTGGACTCATAAGGAAATTCATCTAAAGGGTGAGCTGAATATATATTTTTTTCTGTACTATAAATCATTACCTTTTTTCCCCTGGTGTGCTGACCATTTAGGTTTATATATATTTTTTGCAAGCGTATTTAAACTTGTACTAATACCCATGTGATGTTATGGCTTTTTAAATGTTTTTATGTGTTTCAGTTTTTTGTAGTACCAAATAATGCATTGTAAGGTGATCCCTGTTCACATGGCTTGTCTCTTTTCTCCTTTTTTCCCAATCTTAACCACAACCCTAATCCTAACCCTAACCATAACACAACCCTAACCCCAACACCACAACCCTAACCTCAACATTATCAGATCCTGGCTGCATCATAATGCATTAACAATGTTAACCCCTCTACATCTCAATTTTTCTATTCCTTGCCCTCCGCAATGCCATCATAGTACTTTTCTATTTTGCCCAGGAAATATAACATCAGTCAGTCATAGATATTCAGTAGACATAGAATATGTACATCATATCAAAATAGATGTCCAGGATTCTCATAATTGAGGCTCATTTGATCCACTTTATTGGTAGATGGTGATTTATTTGCTTGCAGCATTTTATAAATCTACCCCTACAGAAGATAAAAATTATATCTGCATGCAATGCCTATTTTAATGGGGGTTTTGGAGGTGGGATTGAGTTTCTGCTTATAAACAGTGCAGTGCATATTTTTTAAGCAACTTGTAATTTTAATTAGTTAATATTATTACTGAACAACTGCAGTGGTGTTAGTCAGTAACCTGAAAATTTAAGAAAGTAAAAGTGTGGTTTTATCTTACTTAGGAGAATATCTTTTGTGTTCAGAATTATTAGACAACTATTGGTGTAGAATTACATCTACCACTGCTTGAAGAAAGTGCCTTTTAAAAACTGGCAATAGGTTTGGTAGTTGATTTTGAGTCTATCTTCAACAAGAAAAGGTTCAACTAGCTCATCTTTAATAATATCAGCCCATGACAGTACACCACCCCCACCTTGCTAGTGTCTGTTTGGAAATGGAGGTCTGTGCCCCTTACTGATCCAGCCAAGTACCCATTCAGATAGTCCATCAAGAGTCTCTCTCCTCTCGTCAGTCCATAAAACCTTTGAAAAATCTGTTTTCAAATATTTCTTGGCCCAGTCTTGATGTTTCTGCTTCTGTGTTTTGCTCAGTGGTAATTTGATTTCAGCCTTCCTTACCTTGGCCATGCTTCTGAGCACTGAACACCTTATACTTCTGGGCACTGGAAGGGAGGTTGCAGTACCGGAATATCACAGCTTTGGAGGATAACCGCTTACTGGTCACTTCATGTTTTTTCCTTCTCAAAGCTTTGGCAGTTAATATGTGTCTTTTTTTCTCACCACGTTTTTGGTGACCCCGTTGATCATTTGCAAAAACATTTTTGATAGTTGTATAATTGCGTAGCAATATCTTAACAAATTCAGGAATGTTGCATCCATCTGTAAGACTTGTAACAATTTTTGACTTTTCAGAGTCAGGTGAATCTCTTTCTTGGCCCATTTTTCCTGAGGAAAACAAGCTGCCTAATAATTCTACACAACTTGATAAAGGGTGTGGTATCTTTAGGCACACCCTCTCACTATACAAATACACATCACCTGATGTGCTTCTTCAAATAAGCATTCAGGTATATACAGCTTGAAATTGGAAAATCTGCATAAAAATGTTGATACGGTCAAAATAGTCACTTGCCTAATAATTGTGCACAGTGTACAAGAGCCAATCTGAACAAGCCAAGCTAAAGAGTACATTTCAGAGTGCCAGTTTAGTCTAAATCTAAATTAAATATTTATAGAAATGTTACCACTATACTAAATAAGGTGTTGCTGTGCCCTTGTCCTACTATGTTATACATGATAGCCTATCTTAAGAATCCCCAAAATAACTTTAAATGCTCATTGCATAATTATATTTAAATACCACAGATGTCACAACACAGCAGTCGAATGACCTGAGACAAGGGGCTCCTTCCCTGACCCTACCATTAGGGGCGCCCTAGCTCACCCTATTCCCCGGGATACTTCTGAAGATGTAGATGGCGGGGCCTACAACCTTGCCTTATCTCCTGAGTTAGCCCTCCATCTGTTCTATTCCCTCACCCAGGGAAGAGGGGTGCTATTGTGCACCGCAGTACACAAACCCGACAAACAAGGCTACACAAACAAGGGTTAACAGAAAACTCCAGGGATGCAAAATATTCACTCACATATAACAGAGGAATGCATCGTGGAGTGGAAGATGGGGAATAAACAAAAGTAGAGATGGGAAGGGAATTACCACACTTACAAACCACGTAACAGTCACAGATAACTCCTCCAACTCTTCTTCTCATATGAAGACCTCTTCCTCCTGAACCCATGCATCAAAGGCTAGCTCTGACATGGATTTGCATCAGAGCCCAGATTATAAAGGGGAAGGGAGTGACTAATTGGGCTCACCTGCGAGCTCAGAGTTTTCCAACATGGCATATTAACCACTGTTCTGCCAAAAGGAATAAACACCTTTAAAATGAAGGAGAAGTGCTTCTTCTCAGCACAGGAGTTGGAGCAATCAGACGCTGCGGTCTTCTGGCTCCACAATGTCGCGGTAACCCCATGACCACAGATGTACAAATATAGCAATCGGCAAACAATCTTTTGTTTTGTGGTAATTAACATTTGAATAGTGCTTCCATTATGTGTGTAGCATGACTGTCCATTAATACTGTATAATATTGTTTTTCACTTACTACATCTACATAAATCTGTTCATACGGCTTGATGTGCAGAGCTCGGACCCATTAAAGTCAATGGGTCCGTGTAAAACATGTATCGCACACGGATGTTGTCCGTGTGCCGTCCGTGTGCCGTGCTGGAGACAGCGCTTACAGTAAGCGCTGTCCCCCCTGTGTGGTGCTGAAGATTGCATTCATCTCTTCTCCCCCGCAGCGTTCGCTGGAGAGAAGAGATGAAAGATCAATTTTCTCTAATTTTTTGTTAACCCCTTCATGACCCAGCCTATTTTGGCCTTAATGACCTTGCCGTTTTTTTGCAATTCTGACCAGTGTCCCTTTATGAGGTAATAACTCAGGAACGCTTCAACGGATCCTAGCGATTCTGAGATTGTTTTTTCGTGACATATTGGGCTTCATGTTAGTGGTAAATTTAGGTCGATAATTTCTGAGTTTATTTGTGAAAAAAACGGAAATTTGGCAAAAATTTCGCAATTTTCACATTTTGAATTTTTATTCTGTTAAACCAGAGAGTTATGTGACATAAAATAGTTAATAAATAACATTTCCTACATGTCTACTTTACATCAGCACAATTTTGGAAACAATTTTTTTTTTTGCTAGGAAGTTATAAGGGTTAAAATTTGACCAGTGATTTCTCATTTTTACAACAAAATTTACAAAACCATTTTTTTTAGGGACCACCTCACATTTGAAGTCAGTTTGAGGGTTCTATATGGCTGAAAATACCCAAAAGTGACACCATTCTAAAAACTGCACCCCTCAAGGTGCTCAAAACCACATTCAAGAAGTTTATTAACCCTTCAGGTGTTTCACAGCAGCAGAAGCAACATGGAAGTAAAAAATTAACATTTAACTTTTTAGTCACAAAAATGATCTTTTAGCAACAATTTTTTATTTTCTCAAGGGTAAAAGGAGAAACTGGACCACGGACGTTGTTGTCCAATTTGTCCTGAGTATGCTGATACCTCATATGTGGGGGTAAACCACTGTTTGGGCGCACGGCAGGGCTCGGAAGGGAAGGAGCGCCATTTGACTTTTTCAATGAAAAATTGGCTCCACTCTTTAGCGGACACCATGTCGCGTTTGGAGAGCCCTGTGCCTAAACATTGGAGCTCCCCGACAAGTGACCCCATTTTGGAAACTAGACCTCCCAAGGAACTTATCTAGAAGCATAGTGTGCACTTTAAACCCCCAGGTGCTTCACAAATTGATCCGTAAAAATGAAAAAGTACTTTTTTTTCACAAAAAAATTATTTTAGCCTCAATTTTTTCATTTTCACATGGGCAACAGGATAAAATGGATCCTAAATTTTGTTGGGCAATTTCTCCTGAGTACACCGATACCTCACATGTGGGGGTAAACCAGTGTTTGGGCACATGGTAAGGCTCGGAAGGGAAGGAGCGCCATTTGACTTTTTGAATGAAAAATTATCTCCATCGTTAGCGGACACCATGTCGCGTTTGGAAAGCCCCTGTGTGCCTAAACATTGGAGCTCCCCTACAAGTGACCTCATTTTGGAAACTAGACCCCCCAAGGAACTTATCTAGATGCATAGTGAGCACTTATAACCCCCAGGTGCTTCACAGAAGTTTATAACGCAGAGCCGTCAAAATAAAAAATAATTTTTCTTTCCTCAAAAATTATTTTTAGCCCAGAATTTTTTATTTTCCCAAGGGTAATAGGAGAAATTGGACCCCAAATGTTGTTGTCCAGTTTGTCCTGAGTACAATGATACCCCATATGTGGGGGTAAACCACTGTTTTGGCACACGTCGGGGTTTGGAAGGGAAGTAGTGATGTTTTGAAATGCAGACTTTGATGGAATGCTCTGCGGGCGTCAGGTTGCGTTTGCAGAGCCCCTGATGTGCCTAAACAGTAGGAACTCCCCACAAGTGACTCCATTTTGGAAACTAGACCCCCCAAGGGAACTTATCTAGATGTGTGGTGAGCACTTTGAACCCCCAACTGCTTCACAGAAGTTTATAACGCAGAGCCGTGAAAATAATAAATGTGTTTCCTTTCCTCAAAAATATTTTTTTAGCCCAGAATTTTTTATTTTTGCAAGGGTAACAGGAGAAATTTGACCCCAAAAGTTGTTGTCCAGTTTCTCCTGAGTACGCTGATACCCCATATGTGGGGGTAAACCACTGTTTGGGCACATGCCGGGGCTCGGAAGGGAAGTAGTGACGTTTTGGAATGCAGACTTTGATGGAATGGTCTGCGGGCATCATGCTACGTTTGCAGAGCCCCTGATATGCCTAAACAGTAGAAACCCCCCAAAAGTGACCCCATTTTGGAAACTAGACCCCCCAAGGAACATATCTAGATGTGTGGTGAGCACGTTCAACCCCCAAGAGCTTCACAGAAGTTTACAACGCAGAGCCGTGAAAATAAAAAATCATTTTTCTTTCCTCAAAAAAGATGTTTTAGCAAGCAATTTTTTATTTTCCCAAGGGTAACAGGAGAAATTGGACCACAATATTGGTTGCCCAGTTTGTTGTGAGTAAGCTGATACCCCATATGTTGGGGTAAACCACTGTTTGGGCACACGTCAGGGCTCGGAAGGGAAGTAGTGACATTTGAAATGCAGACTTTGATGGAATGGTCTGCGGGCGTCACATTGCATTTGCAGAGCCCCTGATGTGCCTAAACAGTAGAAACACCCCACAAGTGACCCCATTTTGGAAACTAGACCCCCCAAGGAACTTATCTAGATGTGTGATGAGCACGTTCAACCCCCAAGTGCTTCACAGAAGTTTACAACGCAGAGCCGTGAAAATAAAAAATCATTTTTCTTTCCTCAAAAAAGATGTTTTAGCAAGCAATTTTTTATTTTCACAAGGGTAACAGGAGAAATTGGGCCCCAATATTTGTTGCCCAGTTTGTTGTGAGTACGCTGATACCCCATATGTGGGGGTAAACCACTGTTTGGGCGCACGTCAGGGCTCGGAACGGAAGTAGTGACATTTGAAATGCAGACTTTGATGGAATGATCTGCGGGCATCACGTTGCATTTGCAGAGCCCCTGATGTGCCTAAATAGTAGAAACACCCCACAAGTGACCCCATTTTGGAAACTAGACCCCCGAAGGAACTTATCTAGATGTGTGGTGAGCACTTTCAACCCCCAAGTGCTTCACAGAAGTTAATAACGCAGAGCCATGAAAATAAAAAATAACTGTTCTTTCCTCAAAAATTATGTTTTAGCAAGTAATTTTTTATTTTTGCAAGGGTAACAGGAGAAATTGGACCCCAACAGTTGTTGCCCAGTTTGTCCTAAGTACGCTGGTACCTCAAATGTGGGGGTACACCACTGTTTGGGCGCACGTCGGGGCTTAGAAGGGAGGGAGCACCATTTGACTTTTTGAACGCAAGATTGGCTGGAATCAATGGTGGCGCCATGTTGCGTTTGGAGACCCCTGATGTGCCTAAACAGTGGAAACCCCTCAATTCTAACTTCAACACTAACCCCAACACACCCCTAATCCTAATCCCAACTGTAGCCATAACCCTAATCACAACCCTAACCCCAACACACCCCTAACCACAACCCTAACCCCAACACACCCGTAACCCTAATTCCAACCCTAACCCTAATCCTAACCCTAATCCCAACCCTAACCCTAATCCCAACCCTAACCACAACTGTAACGCCAACACACCCCTAACCCTATCCGTAACCCTAACCACAAGCCTAATCTTAACCCTATTTCCAACCCTAGCCCTAATTCCAACCCTAACTTTAATACCAACCCTAACCCTAAGGCTATGTGCCCACGTTGCGGATTCGTGTGAGATTTTTCCGCACGATTTTTTAAAAATCTGCAGGTAAAAGGCACTGCGTTTTACCTGCGGATTTACAGCGGATTTCCAGTGTTTTTTTGTGCGGATTTCACCTGCGGATACCTATTGAGGAACAGGTGTAAAACGCTGTGGAATCCGCACAAAGAATTGACATGCTGCGGAAAATACAACGCAGCGCTTCTGCACGGAATTTTCCGCACCATGGGCACAGCGGATTTGGTTTTCCATAGGTGTACATGGTACTGTAAAACCTGATGGAAAACTGCTACGAATTCGCAGCGGCCAATCCGCTGCGGATCCGCTGCGGATCCGCGGCCGATCCGCGGCCGATCCGCTGCGGATCCGCTGCGGATCCGCGGGCAATCCGCTGCGGATCTGCGGCCAATCCGCTGCGGATCTGCGGCCAATCTGCTGCGGAACCGCGGCCAAATCCTAACCCTACCCCTAACCCTAACCCTAACCCTACCCCTAGTTCTAGTTCTAACCCTAGTTCTAACCCTAACCCTAGTGGAAAAAAAATATATATATATTTTCTTTATTTTATTATTGTCCCTACCTATGGGGGTGATAAAGGGGGGGTTTATTTATTATTTTTTTATTTTGATCGCTGTGATAGAACCTACCACAGCGATCAAAATGTACTTTGCCGGCCGGCAGATTCGGCGGGCGCACTGCGCATGCGCCCGCCATTTTGGAAGATGGCGGCGCCCAGGGAGAAGACGGACCGACTTCGGGAGGCTCGGTAAGTATGAGGGGTTGGTGGGGGGGGTGGATCGGAGCACAGGGGGGGGATCGGAGGACCGGGGGAGCGGACAGGAGCACGAGGGAGCGGACAGGAGCACGGGGGAGCGGACAGGGGGACGGAGGGGGGTACCGGACAGAACGGAGGACTGGGGAGGAGATCGGGGGTGGTTTGGGGGGGGGGCAGAACATGATTTCCTGCCATGGCAGATGCTATTGCAGCATCGGCCATGGCTGGATTGCAATATTTCACCATTTTCATAGGTGAAATATTGCAAATTGCTCTGATTGGCTGTTGCACTTTCAACAGCCAATCAGAGCGATTGTAGCCACGTGGGGGCAAAGCCACCCCCCCTGGGCTGAAGTACAACTCCCCCTCTCCCTGCAGATCGGGTAAAATAGGAGTTAACCCTTTCACCCGATCTGCAGGGATGCGATCATTCCATGACCCCACATAGGCGTCATGGGTCGGATTGGCACCGACTTTCATGACGCCTACGTGGCGTCAAAGGTCGGGAAGGGGTTAAAAATACCATAGGGGTGGAGCCGCATATTCATCAACTGTAATGAGCAGCACCACATGACTGCTCATACAGGGAGAAGCTGCGGCGCGGAGAGGAGAGAGGAGACATCGTGGGAGCTAGGTGAGTATTTCTCTGCATCTGCAAGGGGCCGGGCAGCGCACTGGGGATGGGAGGACACCAGCAAAGTTTATTTTTAACAAAAAATTAGAAAAAATTGATCTTTCATCTCTTCTCTCCAGCGAACGCTGCGGGGGAGAAGAGATGAATGGAGCCTTCAGCACCACACAGGGGGACAGCGCTTTCTGTAGCGCTGTCTCTCCTGCACGGCCCGTGTGGTACCCGGGCAGCACACGGCTGCCGCACGTGTGCCGCACGTGTGCCACACGGATGGCCTATGTGAGCTCACGGACACACGGACACAGATAACTCCAGTACCGATTTTTCCGGTACCGGAATTATCTGGACGTGTGGGACAGGCCTTATGCACTTGTAAAAAGAAGCACACCACTGAACAGAGGGCAGATAGAGTCCAGAGTAACTCTGCAACATTGTTCTGTCTGCTAGCCTTGGTCTACTCAGTATTAAGTGTTTTCAAAAATTAAAAAAAATAAATAAATTATACAGTCTTTTATCTCCGTCACACGTCTGGTGTATCTGTGGTGTAAAAATCTTCACTTCGCAGGCATACGTTGCATTATTCTGTCTGTTAGTGTTGGTCTACTCAGTATTTAGTGTTTTAAAAATAAAAAAAAAATTATACAGTCTGTTATCTCCATCAGACACCTGGTGTATCTGAGGTCTCCAAATATTCGACTTGCAGGCATATGTTGTATTTTTTTTGTCTGCTAGCCTTGGTCTACTCAATTCTTTTTTTAAAAAAATATTTTAAAAAAGGAAACATTTTAACTGTCTGTTGTCTCCGTCAGACGCCTGGTGTATCTGTGGTGGAAAAATCTTCTCTTCGCAGGCATATGTTGCATAGTTCTGTCTGCTAGCCTTGTTATACTCAGTATTTCGTGTTTTCAAAAATAAAAAAAAAAAATAAAAAAATGTATACAGTCTGTTATCTCCATCAGACGCCTGGTGTATCTGTGGTATAAAAATATTTCATTTGCAGGCAAACGTTCCATAGTTCTGTCTGTTAGCCTTGGTCTGCTGAGTGTTTTGTGTTTTAAAAAGTTTTTAAAAAATTATACAGTCTTATCTCTATCAGAAGCCTGGTGTATCTGTGGTATCCAAATATTCGCTTCGCCGGCATACGTTGCATAGTTCTGCCTGCTAGCCTTGTTATACTCAGTATTTCGTGTTTTCAAATATTAAAAAAAAAATTAAAAATGTATACAGTCTGTTATCTCCGTCAGACGCCTGGTGTATCTGTGTTAGAAAAATTATTTGCTTCGCAGGCATACGTTGCATAGTTCTGTCTGCTAGCCTTGGTCTACTCAGTATTTAGTGTTTTAAAAAATTAAGAAAAAAAATATACAGTCTGTTATCTCCATCAGACGTCTGGTGTATTTGTGGTATCCAAATATTCGCTTTGCAGGCATACGTTGTATTTTTTGTCTGCTAGCCTTGGTCTACTCATAATTTTAAAAAAAACAAAGAAAAGAAATATATCTTAACTGTCTGTTATCTCCGTCAGATGCCTGGTGTATCTGTGGTGGAAAAATCTTCGCTTCCCAGGCATAAGTTGCATAGTTTAGTCTGCTACCCTTGTTCTACTCAGTATTTTGTGTTTTCAAAAATTACAAAAAAACCTTAAAAAAAATTAATAGAGTCTGTCATCTCCGTCAGACACCTGGTGTATCTGTGGTGTAAAAATCTTCACTTTGCAGGCATACATTGCAAAGTTCTGTCTGCTAGCATTTTTCTACTCAATATTTTATGTTTTCATAAATTACAAAAAAAACATAAAAAATGTATACAGCCTGTTATCTCCGTCAGACACCTGGTGTGTCTGTGGTGTAAAAATATTCGCTTTGCAGGCATACATTGCAAAGTTCTCTCTGCTAGTCTTGTTCTACTTAGTGTTTCGTATTTTTTAAAACTCTGCCGATTACCCCAAACGGGCCATTTGCAGCACCTGCCATGCCCGCATCAGCAGGGGTAGCAAAACTACCAGCCTGAACACCACCAGCATGATTAGGCACATGGCAGCAAAGCACCCGACTTTGTGGGCCCAACCCCAGGCTCCAGGAACACTGTCTGTAGGTGACACCACTGCTTCCTCCACTGTTTTGCGTACATGCCAATCCCAGTTCACCATGCCTGTGAAGATGCCTTGGGCCCTACACCTGTTGTTGCCCACAGCCAATCAGCACCATCATCAAGTCCATTCTTGTCCTTGTCCCAGCCCAGCCTTCATTTGTCTATACCCCAGTCATTGGAACGCAAGCGGAAATACCCAGCCAATGCTCCACAGGCCACAGTACTAAATTCTAACATGTCTCGTCTGCTTGCGCTCGAAATGTTGCCTTTTAGGCTCATTGAGATGGAAGCTTTCCACAACATGATGGCGGCGGTCCCAAAGTATTCTGTCCCCAGTCACCACTATTTCTCCCGGAGTGCCGTACCAGCATTACACCAGCATGTGTCCCACATTATTACCCGTGCCCTCAACAATGCTGTTACTGGGAAAGTCCACCTAATGACAGACACGTGGACAAGAGCTTGTGGCCAGGGACGGTACATCTCACTGATGGCACACTGGGTTAACATAGTGGTAACCGGGACCAAGTGGGACCTTGGGATGGAACACATCCTCCCCATGCCGAGGATTGCAGGCCCTACATCAATCAGGGTTGCCCCCAGTCTACGGCTCCTGCACCTCTTCCTCTTCAGCCTCCATCTCTGAAATGAACACACATCAGTCAGGAGCTGGAAGCACTGCAGCACTGCTTCAGCTAAGCGGCAACAGGCTGTGCTGAAGCTAATCTGCATAGGTGAGAAACCGCACAATGCAGAAGAGTTGTGGACAGCGCTGAAAGAGCAGTCAGATATGTGGATGACACCGCTGAACCTACAGCCAGGCATGGTCGTGTGTGACAATGGCCGGAACCTGGTGGCGGCTCAGAGGCAAAGTGAGCTCACACGCGTACCTTGCCTGGCCCATGTGCTTAACCTCGTGGTTCAATGTTTTCTGAAAAGCTACCCAGGGCTGCCAGATCTGCTATTGAAAGTATGCCATTTGTCAGCCCATTTTAGAAAGTCAACTACAGCTTCAGCCACCCTTGCCGTGCTTCAGCAGCGTTTGCAGCTTCTGGCTCACCGACTGGTGTGTGATGTCCCCACGCGCTGGAACTCTATGCTGCATATGTTGGAAAGGATTTGTGAGAAGAAGAGGGCAGTTGTTGGCTACCAACATCAACAAGGCTGTCGATATTCAGTTCTGACTCCACACATAAAACCTCAGGAGTGGACATGGATGTCAGACATATGTACCATCCTATACTGTGGGCTGTGGGAGAGGGACCTATTCTCGTCCGATCATGATTCATCAATGGAGCGGGTCATTTTTTGGACCCGCTACATTGATGACATTTTCATGATCTGGCGAGGTACTCCACATGAGTTACAATCTTTCTTTTCTGGTTTGAATTCAAATAATTTGAATATTCATTTAACTTATAAATTTGATTCTACTTCCATCGACTTTTTAGATGTCACCGTGAGGAGGGGTGTTGGCGGTGTTTTGTTTGCTGATGCCTTCCGTAAGGACACTGCTGTTAACTCTGTTTTGCATGCCGCATCTTCCCACCCCCCCCCCCCATGTGATCAACTCTGTTCCTGTAGGCCAGTTCCTCCGTATTAAAAGGATTTGCACAAGTAGCGAGGATTTTGAAGTGAGGGCTGGTGAAATGATGAATCGCTTCCGGGAAAGGGGATACAGTAAGAGGTGCCTCAAGAGAGCCTACAACCGTGCTCGAAATACTGATAGACATCAACTCCTCTACTCCTCTAGTATCAACAAAGCAGACACACAGGTGAGACTAGTTACACAGTACCACTCCCAGTGGAAAAACATGCCTAATGTAATTTCCAAATATTGGCCGATCCTTTTGGTAGACCCTATCCTTAAACAGTATTTGCCGTGTAAACCCTCTATCACGGCACGTAGGTCCCAGAATTTGGGAGACCATCTTGTGAGAAGTTATTTGGCACCCCCCCCTCCACCCCCAATTTTTCCAGGCTTCCCCTCCCGGGTTAGCACTTGGGGTTGTAAACCTTGTGGTAGGTGCGTGGCATGCCCAAATATCTTGATAGCCCAAGACTTTCTATCCTCAGATGGCCGTATGTTTAAAATCACACAGACAATTACGTGCACAACCACAATGGTAGTTTATCATGCTTGTTGCCCGTGTGGTAAGATATATGTGGGCCTTACCACACGAGCCCTTAAGGTGAGAACCAGGGAGCATGTTCGCGAAATCCAGGCTGCTGCTGAGGAGGAAAATATTGAAATTTTAAAAACTATCCCACGCCATTTCAAGAAATTCCATCTTTGTGATCCTTCTGGCCTTCGGGTAGTGGGCATTGATCGTATTGTTCTGGGCCTACATGGGGGTAATGCAAGCCGTCATTTATCTCAGAAAGAATCATTTTGGATTTGGAAACTTCGTACTTTACAACCACATGGGCTAAATGAAGTTTTGAGCTTTGTTCCATATTTGAAAACTCCCTGAATCCCTTGCTGAACTTTTGTTTTTAATTGGCATCTTTATCCATGGTTTTAACAGTTTTTCTTTTCTCTTATACTTTTTTAGTTTTTGGTGCGACTATTTGCCCTTATTCAGATTTGGAGGTGATAATTTCCATCTATTCACCTCTTCATCATGGACACAAGCTGGATGCACTTTATGTATTTTTGTAATTATGTATTTGTATATTGTTCTTAGCACATCAGGTGCATGTATTGTGTGTTTTATATATATTTATATGCTTACATTTCTCACTATGGACTCATTTTGTATCTTTATTAAATGCAATTTTGTCAATATGTATGTAGTTATATGCATATCGTTCTTGCACTTTATGCGCATGTATTATATATATATGTGTATTTGTTTTTTATTCACTTCACTATTTTGTATGTTTTTATATAGATTATATTGTTATCAATATGTATGATCGTGCTTCTACTACTATTTATTTACATCCACTTATCTACGCATGCATTTAATATTATGTGCACATTATGCACCATTAGTATTGCACTGCACTTTTCTTATCATCCGGCCAGTGTCTTCTGACCTTCACCGCTGTGCGCATGTGCGCCTACCCCTGGTGGTTGGGCTCCTGTGACGGCGTCTCCCCCTTGTGTTTCTCCCTGCTCGCTGGGCTTCGCTCACGTTCCGGTGGGCGGGGCTTCGCGGGCCGACTGACTCACTTGGTGACGTCCTCGCTGGCGCCCACTTCCGGTCGCGTCGGCGTCCACATGCGCCGTTACATGCGGTGTCCTTAACAGCTGGTTCTAATTCTATTGGGCAATTCCCCTTTATAAGGAGTGTGGTATATTCTGGATGCCATCCCCCGGAAGAAGGCATATAGCGCCGAAACGCGCGTTGGGGAGGGTGGCACCGCAGAATTTCAGCACCCATTCAGGTAATACAATTTACTATCCTTTGACCTCACTGGTTTCTGTTTGCTCTTTGGTTTTGGGGTGGTATACAGCCCTCCCTATACACCTTCACTGTTTGTGATTATGCATAACTGTTTGGGAGTCTCAGAGCATACTATTAGCACTTTATGTCAAACCTGATCGGGTCCTGCTTTTCTGTGGTGCCATCTACTCTTGGTTCCTTTTTGTCAAATCCCTATTTTATTTATTTCTTGTAATTGTCTATGTGGTACTGTTCTCAATAAACCTTTGTTAAATATATTACTTTTCTATGGTGTTTTGTTCTTATATGATTCTTGCTAATTTCTGGCACCTATTGTGATTATTTCTGCACCGCCCTTTGGATATTTTGGGGTGCAGGTCGTGTATCTTCTGATTAATAGGTGAGAAACCGCACAATGCAGAAGAGTTGTGGACAGCGCTGAAAGAGCAGTCAGATATGTGGATGACACCGCTGAACCTACAGCCAGGCATGGTCGTGTGTGACAATGGCCGGAACCTGGTGGCGGCTCAGAGGCAAAGTGAGCTCACACGCGTACCTTGCCTGGCCCATGTGCTTAACCTCGTGGTTCAATGTTTTCTGAAAAGCTACCCAGGGCTGCCAGATCTGCTATTGAAAGTATGCCATTTGTCAGCCCATTTTAGAAAGTCAACTACAGCTTCAGCCGCCCTTGCCGTGCTTCAGCAGCGTTTGCAGCTTCTGGCTCACCGACTGGTGTGTGATGTCCCCACGCGCTGGAACTCTATGCTGCATATGTTGGAAAGGATTTGTGAGAAGAAGAGGGCAGTTGTTGGCTACCAACATCAACAAGGCTGTCGATATTCAGTTCTGACTCCACACATAAAACCTCAGGAGTGGACATGGATGTCAGACATATGTACCATCCTATAAAACTTTGAGGACTGCACCAAGATGGTGAACGGCGATGACGCCATAATTAGTGTCACCATCCCACTTCTCAGCATTCTGAAAACCTCTCAGCTCACAATTAAAGAGGATGCATTGCAGGCAGAGCACAAGGACATGGATCAAGTAACCATACAGAGGGATTATACTCAGCCTAGCCTCATGTCTTCCCAACGTGGATTGGTAGGCAATGAGGAGGAAGAACAGGAACTACTTTCATGTGCTATAGATGGTACTACAAGCACAGCTATCTTACCGTCTATTCAGCGGGGATGGCCTGAGGACAGGAAGGAGAAGGATGAGGAGGAGGACAACAGCATGGTCAGTTGTCCTGTTGGTGAGGACACGGAAGTCATGCCTGTTAGAAGTCTGGCACGCATGGCTGACTTTATGTTGTGCTGCTTTTCACATGACCCTCGTATTATAAAAATTTTTGGTGACACTCATTACTGGTTGGTGACACTTCTAGACTCACGCTATAAGGAGAACTATCAATCTCTTCTGTCAGTGGCAGGGAGGTATACTAAAATGTTGCAGTACAAGAGGGCCCTTGTAGTGGAATTACTTAGAAAATTCACATGTGAGAACGCTGGCAGCAGACAGCAGAGTTTGTTGTACAACCAAGGAGTCCAAGCGAGAAAGACAGAAGTACAATCCAGCTAAGGAAGGGGAACAATGGCAAAGTTCTGGGACAGTTTTCTCAGACCCTCCCATCGTGCCGGCAAGGGGTGCTGTCACAAGAAGTGCAATGTTTGGGTAGATGCTGAGGGAGTACCTTGCAGATCATACAAACGTCCTCCGGGATTCCTCTGTGCTTTTTAATTATTGGGTATCCAAGCTGGACACGTGGCATGAACTGGCTCTATATGCCTTGGAGATCCTGGCGTGCCCTGCTGCTAGCGTTCTGTCAGAGCGGGTTTTCAGTGCTGCTTGTGGAATTATAACAGATAAGCACTTCTGCCTGTCAACTGAAAATGCTGACAGGCTGTCTCTTATAAAAATGACCAAGGGCTGGATTGGGAAAGACTTCTGTACACCACCAAGTGAAAACAGGGAAACATAACCTCTAATACATTCTCTTTTTTGGGGAGGTGTATTCTCATGCACCTCTTTACAACCACACATGGGTATACGCTTCCAGATTTGGTCTGTTTGTTGTTATCCTCCTCTTTATCCTCATCATCCACAACCAGTAGAACACCAGAGTGAACTTATTCCGTGATGCCAAAGTCACAAATTTTTTTGTGCAAGGGTGTTTTTATTATGCCCGTTACTATTTGGAAACCAAAACAAATGTTACTCCCATAGGAGGAAATGTAATAAAATAGATATGTACTTCTATTATTCCCATTTATTCTTATATTTTCCATATCTCTGGACAGTTCTCTAATGAGGTAGTGTATACCTCTACAATAGAAAAATATTCAAAGACTTTTATATTATATTTTTATTTTTAGCCCTGTCTCTGAGCTGTTGCTCGGGACAAACATATCTCGTTGGACACATTCTGGCTTCAAATCTATAAACATGTGTTCGCCCCTCTCTTTTGTTATTTACTTTCATCGGTGGAATCACATTTTTTATTTATTTGTTTGATTTCATTATGATTTATCTTTATGTCTCCTCATTCTCCACCACTAGATCACCAGGCTTAATGTCTTCTGTGCCGAAACAGGCAGTCCAAGTTTTGGCAAGGGTGTCTATGATGCCCATAGTATATTTTTTTTAAAATGTATCCCTCTTGGGAAAATGTTTGTCAGCCCGTGAACTGCGTGTATGGGCATTACAAGCGTAGGAAACACACTCCTTTACATTGGGCCTAGTTTTTAATGAGGCCTTCAGCAATGTCTCCTCATTCTCCACCACTAGATCACCAGCCTTGACGTCTTCTGTGCTGTTACAGGCTGTCCATTTTTTGACAAAGGGAGTCTATGATGCCCATAGTATATTTAAAAAAAATGCATCCCCCTTGGGGAAATGTTTGTCAGCCCATGAACTGCATGAATGGGCATTACAAGCATAGGGAACATACTCCTTTACATTGGGCCTAGTTTTTAATGAGGCCTTCAGCAATGTCTCCTCATTCACCACCACTAGATCACCACGCTGAACGTGTTCTGTGCTGCTATAGGCAGTCCATTTTTTGGCAAGGGTGCCTATGATGCCCATAGTATATTTTTTAAAAATGTATTCCCCTTGGGGAAATGTTTGTCAGCCCATGCACTGCGTGTATGGGCATTACAAGTCTAGGAGACCCGCTCCTTTAAATTGGGCCTAGTTTTTAATGAGGCCTTCCTCCACCTCTCATCATTTTCCACCACTAGATCACCAGGGTTCACGTGTTCCGTGCTGCTACAGTCAGTCAATTTTTTGGCAAGTGTGTCTAAGATGCGCATAGCATATTTTTTTCAAAATTTACCCCCCATGGGGAAATGTTTGTCAGCCCATACACTTAGTGTATGGGCATTACAAGTCTAGCAGACCCACTCCTTTAAATTGGGCCTAGTCTTTTATGAGGCCTTCCTCCACCTCTCATTATTTTCCACCACAAGATCACCAGGGTTCACGTGTTCCGTGCTGCTACAGACAATTTTTTGGCAAGGGTGTCTATGATGCCCATAGTATATTTTTTAAAAATTTACCCCCATGGGGAAATGATTGTCAGCCCATGCACTTAGTGTATGTGCAGCTCCCCCACTGCCGCAGGGCCGAGGGGTACCCGGTACCGGGCCTCTGAGTCTCTGCTCTGGGGTTGTCACGGTGGCTAGGCCCGGTCCGTGACCCTGCTGAGGGGCGCTCCAAATAAATAATAGGTGTGGATGGTGTTGGTAGTGCGGTGTAGTGCCGGTCGCAGTTAATAACGAGGACACCAGGTTGCAGTCTCTTTACCTCTTTACTGAAGGTCTCAAAGTCCTCAATCCGGAATACGGTTAACCAGGCTGCGCAAGTCCGGCCGGTCCAATGGCACCTCCAGAGTTCCCTTTGCAGGTGGAAATCTGTGCCTTCCTACTAGCGCTACGTGTTGTGGTCCTCCCCTGCTGAGCTTACGGGATAGTCCCCACAACTGTTGTGTCTGTTTCTCGTGTTCCCTCACAACTCGATTAGATGATCTTCTGCTAATCCTCCGTCCCTCCCTGGTGTTATGGTTGGGACGCACCCGTATGACGGGTAGGCTCGGAGCTCTTCCGGGACCCTAGAGTCGCCCCTCTCCAAAGGTTGCCCCCTATGTCTGCGTAGGTGATTTAGGTGAGACAGCCCACCTGTGACTGACTGTCCTGCCGTTGGTTTGAAGTATGGCTTAGAGCTCTGTACCTCCTCGGCGTTCCGGCCGCCGGTTGTTTGCACCTCAGTAGGATGTTGCCCTGATCTTACAGCACGACTCCTACTGGTATTCTCCTTCTTGCTTTGATCTCGTTTCTCACTCAGCACAATAAATCTCGCTTCTTGTCCTTTCTTAGGGCACCGCCGCTATGAAGTGCAGGCGCGGTCCCGTAGCTTTCTCTCTGTTTGCCAGGCCTCTGTCAGGATCCAACCCCTGACAGGGACCCTACCGAATCTTCCCCTACAACACCCTCTGCCACAAGGTGTTGCCTGGTTCCAACCCAGTCAGCGTTCTCCCTAACTTCCTGCCTAACCCCCAGTTTTACCAGACTGTGAGGAGTGGCCTAATGAATAGTACCCTTAGCTCCCCCTGGAGGCCAGACTGTGAAATGTATTGGTGTCTGTGATACCTGGTCAGATGAACTCCTTCAGTGCCATCAGACGTACCATAGCCCCCCTTAGCGGCGGAGCCACAGTACTGCAACGACCAGGACTCTGGGGCGCTGCACTCCCCCCCGGTTAAATCCAGTACTCCTGGACTGGGAAGAAAACAACAATACATGTCAGCAAAAAGACATACAATTTTGAAAATGCAAGTACAAGTCAACTTTTTAACAGAGCTTCCCTTTATGGGAGGTGAGGACACTTGAACGTTACAAACATGGTTAAATACTTTTTAAATAACTTTACTATAAATAACTTTTCTTACCCAACCGGGTATTCTACTAAGTGCAAAATTTTGAACAAAAATTTAACATTGCCTTTAAGGACGTACTCGCTAAATCCACTAAAGACCTTCTTATATCACATATAAGGCTAATTAACTTTTATGCATTCTCCTTCTTTAAATCTGCAGGACCGCCTGTCCTAACCGCTCCAGACCTACTGCCTCTCCTTTCTGTTACAGGACCGCTCCTTTCCGCCCGAGCCTACTGTCCTTCCACTACTATACACAGTATAGAACATATCATTTTTCTTTCAGTTTAAGAGCACTGAGCCATCTCTATATGGCTCCTAGGAGGACTCACTACTAACCCCTATGGGTTCACTTCCTGTCTTCATTCCTCTATTAACATTATTGAACATTTCTTACAATCAACGAATTAGTTACATTTAACTTTCACATATCAACATCATCAATACTTTCTTTTCAGGACATTATTGCCATTCAACCATCTTAAGGCAACACTGTTCATAAGTGCAGGATGTGAACATCCCCTTTAAGAGGGGACTAAGTCTCTATGAGGTAGTGCAACTTCTCAAGCTGCAAGTCCGTATGCAGCAAGGACTCCAGTACAAGTTCCAAGAACCGCATCTTCGCAAAGAGTCCGTCTTTTATATAAAACCAGTAGAGAGCACCTTTAAGAAGGTGCAAACTATATACAAGGAGTTTGTATCATGCATTGTTCATGATTCAGCAGTTCTTGATAACTGGTGCAAAAAGTAGAAAATAGACAAAAACAATAGGGATCCCGGGTCAACAAAGGGATCCCTTTAAGAGTAACCCTAGACAGGTTTTAGCAGAGAAAAACAATGAACTATTTACATATCCATGGCATCGAGGTTTACTCTCGCTCTGGCGGACGTAGCCCCGCATAGACCTCGCTCGGCAAGGTGATCGGCGAGATCGGGGCCTTTAAGAAGTGCTCCATACCCGTGGCCCGATCCCAGGGTATAAGGCGCCGGAGTCTATAGGTCCCAGGGAGAGGGGGTGCCGTGACGGGGCCTATCAGCAGGTCCTCTGCTGGCGGGGCAGGGTCGTTCTTCATACCTGCTTCAGATGCGGTCCCTCCGGTGCCGATTTGCTCCGTCTCCGCTGGGATCTGGAACGCTGGTTGCAAGGCCTTGCGCTGCGGCGCTGTCATCTCCGTTTGCAGCATCTCGCTTTCCGGCAGGGCCTTGCTTTCTGGCTTCGAAGCGCTGGAACTTCTTTCTTGCTCCGGACTAGGCGAGGCTGCCGACAGATGTCTGGTGAGGCTCCCGATGATGGTCTTCTTCCACCCGGCCTCAGTGCTCAGCTGCGTCTGCAGGAGTTGGTGGATCAGCTCATCCGCTCCGGTCTGCAGGAGGTCAGCATCAACTGTGGAGGTCTGGCTGCGGTGCCTCTCCGGGTAGCTGGGGGAGTCCTCGGCTCCGACCCCACGCTCCGGCTCCGGGAGGCTGGCCATGGCGTCCTCCATCTCGCTGACTTCTTCTTCCTGGTCCTTTTCCCGCTCTCTCCTTCGTGGGCGGTTTCGCTTTCGTTGCCTCCGCCCCCCATTGAGGATCAGTAGGCGGATCTCGGCTGCTGACGGACACGTCCTCAAGGGGCAGAAATATTTAGACTGGGCGGCCATTGTCTTTCGCGCTCTCCAGCTTGTCTACGCCCACTCCACGCCCTTCTTCTTCTCCTGCGCTCTCCTTAGCGCTGTAATGGCGGCGGTTTTGGCGGGAACTTCTGGCAGCAAGTGGCAATACACAGTCTTTGCAATAAGTCACAGTCCAAGCACAGTAAATCACAGTTCTAAGGCACACATGACCCGATTCTTCAGGCTTAAGTAGATCCTGTTCGTGACGCCAAGTTTGCAGCGCCCCCACTGCCGCAGGGCCGAGGGGTACCCGGTACCGGGCCTCTGAGTCTCTGCTCTGGGGTTGTCACGGTGGCTAGGCCCGGTCCGTGACCCTGCTGAGGGGCGCTCCAAATAAATAATAGGTGTGGATGGTGTTGGTAGTGCGGTGTAGTGCCGGTCGCAGTTAATAACGAGGACACCAGGTTGCAGTCTCTTTACCTCTTTACTGAAGGTCTCAAAGTCCTCAATCCGGAATACGGTTAACCAGGCTGCGCAAGTCCGGCCGGTCCAATGGCACCTCCAGAGTTCCCTTTGCAGGTGGAAATCTGTGCCTTCCTACTTGCGCTACGTGTTGTGGTCCTCCCCTGCTGAGCTTACGGGATAGTCCCCACAACTGTTGTGTCTGTTTCTCGTGTTCCCTCACAACTCGATTAGATGATCTTCTGCTAATCCTCCGTCCCTCCCTGGTGTTATGGTTGGGACGCACCCGTATGACGGGTAGGCTCGGAGCTCTTCCGGGACCCTAGAGTCGCCCCTCTCCAAAGGTTGCCCCCTATGTCTGCGTAGGTGATTTAGGTGAGACAGCCCGCCTGTGACTGACTGTCCTGCCGTTGGTTTGAAGTATGGCTTAGAGCTCTGTACCTCCTCGGCGTTCCGGCCGCCGGTTGTTTGCACCTCAGTAGGATGTTGCCTCGATCTTACAGCACGACTCCTACTGGTATTCTCCTTCTTGCTTTGATCTCGTTTCTCACTCAGCACAATAAATCTCGCTTCTTGTCCTTTCTTAGGGCACCGCCGCTATGAAGTGCAGGCGCGGTCCCATAGCTTTCTCTCTGTTTGCCAGGCCTCTGTCAGGATCCCACCCCTGACAGGGACCCTACCGAATCTTCCCCTACAACACCCTCTGCCACAAGGTGTTGCCTGGTTCCAACCCAGTCAGCGTTCTCCCAAACTTCCTGCTTAACCCCCAGTTTTACCAGACTGTGAGGAGTGGCCTAATGAATAGTACCCTTAGCTCCCCCTGGAGGCCAGACTGTGAAATGTATTGGTATCTGTGATACCTGGTCAGATGAACTCCTTCAGTGCCATCAGACGTACCATAGCCCCCCTTAGCGGCGGAGCCACAGTACTGCAACGACCAGGACTCTGGGGCGCTGCATATGGGCATTATGAGTCTAGGAGACCAGCTCCTTTGTAATGGGACAGGTTTTTTTTATGAGGCCATCCTCCATGTTTCTTCCAAAGGGGGGATTGGGGTGCATGCAAATTTGGGTCAAGGCGGCCCTTGCATATGACTTGGTAGCATGTTTTTAAGACGTTATAAGGGTTAAAATTTGACCAGCAATTTTTCATTTTTTCAAGAAATTTTACAAAACCATTTTTTTAGGGACCACCTCACATTTGAAGTCACTTTGATGGGTCTACATGAAAGGAAATACCCCTAAATGACACCATTCTAAAAACTGCACCCCTCAAGGTGCTCAAAACCACATTCAAGAAGTTTATTAACACAGGAATGAATGGAATGTGGAAAGAAAAAATAAACATTTACTTTTCTTTCACAAAAATATTCCTTTAGACCTTTTTTTTTTTACTTTCACAAGGGTAACAGGAGAAAATGGACCATACATTTTGTTTTGCAATTACTCCTGAGCATGCCAATACCTCACATGTGGAAGAAATCTACTGTTTGGGCGGTTTAGCCGTTGCCATGTCGCGTTTGGAGAGCCCCTGATGTGCCTACACAGTGGAAACACCTAACAACCATTGCAACCATTTTGGAAACTTGACCCCTTAGGGAACTTATCTAGATGTATATTGAGCACCTTGAACTTCACAGAAGTTTATAACGTAGAGCCGTGGAAATAAAAAAAATAAAATTTTACGATATAAATCTGTTTAGCTTCATATTTTGCATTTTCATAAAGGTAACAGGAGAAATTGCACAATAAAGTTTGTTGTGCAACTTCTGAGCACGCCGACACCTCATATGTGGGGGAGTACTACTGTTTGGGCGCAAGGCAGGGCTCAGAAGGCAAGGAGCGCCATTTGACTTTTGGAATGCAAAATTGTCAGGAATAGATAGCGGACACAATGTTGCGTTTGCAGAGTCCCTGATGTGCCTAAACAGTAGAAACCCCCAGCAAGTGACCCCATTTTGGAAACTAGACCCCTCAAAGAATTGATCTAGATGTCTGGCGAGCACCTTGAACCTCCAGGGGAGTTAGGGTTGGCGGAATGCACCGAGTATATATATATATATTTATTATTAGGTATGTTCGCAATATGGGGTCCACCGTGCAGGAGAGGAACCTGCTGCTGGCAAATGCCAGCACTATATGGCGGTATAAGTGAACTCTGTTAACTCCACAGAGTCGCTAGGAACAAGATGCTGTGCCCTGTTAACCTCATAGAGGTGGTCATGCAGTCAGAGAAAACAGACAAACAACTCCTCACCGGATGTGCCGGTATTCTAGCAGCTTATTTCAGCCAAGGCCCTGAATACACACTTACAAACTCCTCACTGGAGGTGCTGGTATTCTAGGGGCTTATTTCAGCCAAACCTTAACAGCATCCAGACATGACCACACTGGCGCTGAGCTCATAGACATTGGTTTGATACTAGCGCTGTTATGATCCGGTGGCCTTGGAGCCGCATGAGACCTTCTCTGGAGAAGGTGGTACCTGTACAGACCGCAACCCTAAACTGACACCGCAACTAGAAGTAGCCATGGGGTGTACCTAACACATCCTAGACACCTCGACACAGCCGGAGGACTAAATAACCCTATAGATGGAAATGGGAATTCTATCTTGCCTCAGAGCAGAAACCTCAAAGGATAGGCAGCCCCCCACAAATATTGACGGTGAATATAAGAGTAAAGACACACACAGGCTGAAAACAGGATTTAGCAAAAGAGGCACTTCTAGCTAAATAGTAAAGGATAGGACAGAGTACTAAGCGGTCAGTATTAAAACTCTGAAAATATACACAGCAGAAAATACAAAAATTCCACATCTAACTAAAGACATAGAATGTATATCTGCATCTCCTGAGAATCCAGCATGACTGAAAAAATCCAAACAAGTCTAAGCTGGACAAGACAAAACAATAAATTGTTCTGAACTGAAAAGCACACTACATGTGTGCTGCAGGAAAATAAACAAGACACTTATCTTGGCTGAATTGGCAGCAGAGCAGAAGGAACCAGACAGGGATGTAAACCCTCGAAGAACAATGGACAACTGGCACTGACTAATGAATCCAGCACACCTAAATACCGAATAGAGCTGCAATCAGCAGAAACACCTGCCCGGATTACAACCCAGAGACAACTGCACTATCACAAACAACCACCGGAGGGCGCCCAAGAACAGAATTCACAACAGTACCCCCCCCTTGAAGAGGGGTCACCGAACCCTCACCAGAGCCCCCAGGGCGATCAGGACGAGCCAGATAAAAGGCACGGACCAAATCAGCAGCATGGACATCAGAGGCAACAACCCAAGAATTATCCTCCTCGCCATAACCCTTCCATTTGACAAGATACTGAAGCTTCCGCCTCGAAAAACGAGAATCCAAAATCTTCTCAACCATATACTCCAACTCCCCATCAACCAACACAGGGGCAGGAGGATCAACAGAGGGAACAACGGGCACCATATATTTCCTCAATAAAGATCTATGGAAAACATTATGGATGGCAAAAGAGGCCGGAAGGGCCAAACGAAAAGAGACCGGATTGATAATCTCAGAAATCCTATAAGGACCAATAAACCGAGGCTTAAACTTAGGGGAAGAAACCTTCATAGGAACATGACGGGAAGACAACCAGACCAAATCCCCAACCCGAAGCGAGGAACCAACACGCCGACGACGGTTAGCAAAACGCTGAGCCTCTTCCTGAGACAACACCAAATTGTCCACTACATGAGCCCAAATCTGCTGCAACCTGTCAACCACAGAATCCACACCAGGACAGTCAGAAGGCTCAACCTGCCCTGAAGAAAAACGAGGATGAAAAACAAAATTACAAAAGAAGGGCGAAACCAAGGTAGCCGAACTAGCCCGATTATTAAGGGCAAACTCGGCCAATGGCAAGAAAGCCACCCAATCATCCTGATCAGCAGACACAAAGCATCTCAAATAAGTTTCCAAAGTCTGATTAGTTTGCTCGGTCTGGCCATTTGTCTGAGGATGAAATGCGGAGGAAAAAGACAAATCAATGCCCAACCTAGCACAAAAGGCTCGCCAAAATCTAGAAACAAACTGTGAGCCTCTGTCAGACACAATATTCTCCGGAATACCATGCAAACGAACCACATGCTGAAAAAACAACGGAACCAAATCAGAAGAGGAAGGCAATTTAGGCAAAGGCACCAAATGGACCATCTTAGAGAACCGGTCACAAAACACCCAGATAACAGACATCCTCTGGGAAACCGGAAGATCTGAAATAAAATCCATAGAAATATGCGTCCAGGGCCTCTCAGGGACCGGCAAAGGCAAAAGCAACCCACTAGCACGGGAACAACAAGGCTTAGCCCGTGCAGAAGTCCCACAGGACTGCACAAAAGAACGCACATCCCGCGACAAAGAAGGCCACCAAAAGGACCTACCAACCAAATCTTTGGTACCAAAAATACCAGGATGGCCAGCCAACACAGAACAATGAACCTCAGAAATCACTCTACTAGTCCATCTATCAGGAACAGTTTCCCCACTGGACAGCGGTCAGGTTTGTCAGCCTGGAATTCCTGAAGAACCCGTCGTAAATCAGGGGAAATGGCAGAAAGGACCACCCCTTCTTTCAGAATGCCGACCGGTTCAAGGACCTCAGGAGAATCAGGCAAAAAACTCCTAGAGAGGGCATCAGCCTTAATATTCTTAGAACCCGGAAGATACGAGACCACGAAATCAAAACGGGAAAATAAAAGGGACCATCGAGCCTGTCTAGGATTCAGCCGCTTGGCAGACTCGAGGTAAATCAGATTTTTATGATCGGTCAAGACCACAATACGGTGCTTAGCTCCCTCAAGCCAATGTCGCCACTCCTCAAAAGCCCACTTCATAGCCAACAACTCCCGATTGCCGACATCATAATTGCATTCAGCAGGCGAAAACTTACGGGAAAAGAAGGCACACGGTTTCATCAAGGAACCATCAGAATTCCTCTGAGACAAAACGGCCCCTGCCCCAATCTCAGAAGCGTCAACCTCAACCTGAAACGGAAGAGAAATGTCCGGTTGACGCAACACCGGGGCCGAAGTAAATCATCGTTTAAGCTCCTGAAAGGCAGAAACAGTCGCAGAAGACCAATTCGTCACATCAGCGCCCTTCTTCGTCAAATCGGTCAAAGGTTTAACCACACTGGAAAAGTTATCAATGAAACGGCGATAAAAATTAGCAAAGCCCAAAAATTTCTGAAGGCTCTTCACGGATGTGGGCTGAATCCAATCATGAATGGCCTGAAGCTTAAGCGGATCCATCTCAATAGATGAGGGAGAAAAAATGAAGCCCAAAAAAGAAACCTTCTGCACTCCAAAGAGACACTTAGACCCCTTCACAAACAAAGCATTATCACAAAGGATCTGAAATACCATCCTGACCTGCTCCACATGAGACTCCCAATCATCGGAAAAAATAAAAATGTCATCCAAATATACAATGATGAATTTATCAAGACAAGTCCGGAAGATGTCGTGCATGAAGGACTGAAAAACAGATGGAGCATTAGAGAGCCCGAATGGCATCACAAGGTATTCAAAATGGCCTTCGGGCGTATTAAACGCAGTTTTCCATTCATCCCCCTGCTTAATACGAACAAGATTATATGCCCCCCGAAGGTCAATCTTAGTAAACCAACTAGCCCCCTTAATCCTAGCAAACAAATCAGAAAGCAAAGGTAAAGGGTATTGAAACTTGACCGTGATCTTATTCAAGAGGCGATAATCAATACAGGGTCTCAAGGAGCCATCCTTCTTAGCAACAAAAAAAAATCCCGCTCCCAACGGTGAAGAAGATGGCCGAATATGCCCTTTCTCCAAAGACTCCTTAACATAACTCCGCATGGCGGTATGTTCAGGCACAGACAGGTTGAAAAGTCGACCCTTAGGAAACTTACAGCCTGGAATCAAGTCAATAGCACAATCACAGTCCCTATGCGGTGGAAGGGAACTGGACTTGGGCTCATCGAATACATCCTGAAAATCAGACAAAAACTCTGGAACTTCAGAAGAGGAGGAAGAGGAGATTGACATCAAAGGAACGTCATTATGAACCCCCTGACAACCCCAACTAGTCACAGACATAGACTTCCAATCCAACACAGGATTATGTACCTGCAACCATGGAAAACCCAGCACAATAGCATCATGCAAATTATGCAACACCAGAAAATGACAATCTTCCTGATGGGCTGGCGCCATACACATGGTCACCTGTGTCCAAAACTGGGGTTTATTTTTTGCCAAACGTGTAGCATCAATGCTCCTTAAAGGAATAGGATTCTGCAAAGACTGCAAGGGGAAACCACAATGCCTGGCAAATTCAAAGTCCATTAAGTTCAAAGCGGCGCCTGAATCCACAAACGCCATGACAGAAAATGATGACAATGAGCAGATCAGGGACACAGATAACAGAAATTTAGGTTGTACAGTACTGATAGTAACTGAACTGGCGATTCTCTTTGTACGCTTAGGACAGACTGAAATAACATGAGAAGCATCGCCACAATAAAAACACAAACCTATTCTGACGTGTGAATCCTTGTTTTTCTGTTCTAGACAGAATCCTATCACACTGCATAGGCTCAGGCATCTGCTCTGAGGACAACGCCACAGCGTGCACAGCTCTGCGCTCACGCAAGCGCCGATCAATCTGAATGGCCAGAGACATAGAATCAATTAGACAGACAGGCGTGGGAAACCCCACCATAACATCTTTAACGGATTCAGAAAGACCCTTTCTGAAAATTGCCGCCAAAGCATCATCATTCCATTTAGTCAGCACAGACCATTTTCTAAATTTCTGACAATACAATTCTGCCGCCTCTTGACCCTGAGACAGGGCCAACAAGGTCTTCTCCGCTTGATCCACAGAATTTGGTTCATCATATAATAATCCTAGAGCCTGAAAAAAGGCGTCTACATTAAGCAAGGCCGGATTCCCAGATTCCAGGGAAAATGCCCAATCCTGAGGATCGCCACGCAGCAGGGAGATGACAATTTTAACCTGCTGAATGGGATCACCAGAGGAATGAGGTTTCAGAGCAAAAAACAGTTTGCAGTTGTTTTTAAAACTCAAAAATTTGGACCTGTCCCCAAAAAACAAATCAGGAGTAGGAATCCTAGGCTCTAAAACCGGAGTCTGAACAATATAATCTGCAATACCCTGTATTCTAGCAGCAAGCTGGTCTACACGAGAAGCTAATCCCTGAACATCCATACTAGCACAAGACTCCACAGCCACCCAGAGGAAAAGAGGGAAGGAGAGACAAAGCAGACTACAGAAAAAAAAATGGCTCAACACCCTTCTTCCCTTCTTCTGAGATGTATTTAACTCATTGTTGGCCAGTTGTACTGTTATGATCCGGTGGCCTTGGAGCTGCATGAGACCTTCTCTGGAGAAGGTGGTACCTGTACAGACCGCAACCCTAAACTGACACCGCAACTAGAAGTAGCCGTGGGGTGTATCTAACACATCCTAGACACCTCGACACAGCCGGAGGACTAAATAACCCTATAGATGGAAATGGGAATTCTATCTTGCCTCAGAGCAGAAACCCCAAAGGATAGGCAGCCCCCCACAAATATTGACGGTGAATATAAGAGTAAAGACACACACAGGCTGAAAACAGGATTTAGCAAAAGAGGCACTTCTAGCTAAATAGTAAAGGATAGGACAGAGTACTAAGCAGTCAGTATTAAAACTCTGAAAATATCCACAGCATTAAATACAAAAATTCCACATCTAACTAAAGACATAGAATGTATATCTGCATCTCCTGAGAATCCAGCATGACTGAAAAGATCCAAACAAGTCTAAGCTGGACAAGACAAAACAATAAATTGTTCTGAACTGAAAAGCACACTACATGTGTGCTGCAGGAAAATAAACAAGACACTTATCTTGGCTGAATTGGCAGCAGAGCAGAAGGAACCAGACAGGGATGTAAACCCTCGAAGAACAATGGACAACTGGCACTGACTAATGAATCCAGCACACCTAAATACCGAATAGAGCTGCAATCAGCAGAAACACCTGCCCAGATTACAACCCAGAGACAACTGCACTATCACAAACAACCACTGGAGGGCGCCCAAGAACAGAATTCACAACATACCGCATGGCCGTGCGGCCATGGGAACCTTTTATAGCTGCAGCAATTTCAGAACCTTCCTAGAGGACCAATGGGAGCTGGTACAGTACCTGAGCAACTTCAGGACCTTCCTAGAGGACCAATGGGAGCTGCTGCAGTATCTGAGCATGTGAGCCCAGACCTCCAATGAAAGGTCTTACCCTGGGCATGCTCAGTAGGGGAACAGCAGGACTTAGTCCAAGAGACGTCTGCTCACCGCTGACTAGTACTGGCTACAAAGGCAGAGCCTGGAAGAACAGTAGTAACCAGTTGCCCAGTATCAGCCTGAGCCAGACGCTGGGACCTACGTCTCCGCTGAGCAGGCTCCGCTGCGGCTGGAGAAGAATAGGAAACCACAGCATACCGTGTAGGCGAAATATGTGTTTGATAAACGCCGCCAGAGCCCGTGCAGAAGGTAGCCATGGAAGAGGCACCAAATGCACCATTTTGGAAAAATGGTCAGTGATCACCCAAATAATGGTGCAGCTACGAGACTTGGGTAAGCCCACCACAAAATCCATCCCGACCATCTCCCAGGGCCTGTCTGCCACCGGCAGGGGGTGAAGCAACCCAGCTGGCCGTTGACGAGGAGACTTGTTCTTGGCGCAGGAGACACATGCTCAAACATAGTCTGCGACCACTTTAAGAGAATGGGGTTTTTGCCAGTCCATCACAGCCTGTAATTTGGCAGGATCCACAGCCAATCCCTGGGCAGAGATGATATAGCCCAGGAAAATAAGGACTCCTGCTCAAACACACATTTCTCCAACTTGGCATAGAGGGAGTTAGTTCTTAAGAGGTCAAAGACTCTGCAAACATCTCTCCGGTGGGAGTCAATATCTGGAGAGTAGATGAGAATATCATCCAGATAGACTATGACCAAGGTGGAAAGCATATCCCGGAAGATATCGTTTACAAAGTCTTGGAAAACGGCTGGGGCATTTACAGAGCCCAAAGGGCATCACTAGATATTCAGAGTGCCTATCCCTGGTGTTAAAAGCCATCCATTCGTCCCCCTCACAGATGTGAATCAGGTTGTAAGCACCCCGCAGATCTAGTTTAGTAAACACACTTGCTTCCCGAAGTCTATCAAAAAGCTCAGATATCAGGGGCAGAGGATATTTATTCTTAATGGTGATGGCGTTAAGACCCCTGTAGTCTATGCATGGACGTAGTTCCCCGTTCTTCTTCTGCACGAAGAAGAACCAGCCCCTGCAGGTGACACTGATTTTCTAATGATTCCTCTTGCCAGATTTTCCTGGATGTACTGAGACATTGCCTTAATCTCTGGGAGAGATAACGGATAGACTCAACCCTGGTGAGGCTCAGTACCAGGCAAGAGGTTAATAGGACAGTCATAAGGGCGGTGAGGCAGAAGGGTCTCCGCAGCCCTTTTGGAGAACACATCTGCATAGGGCCAATATTGCTTGGGCAGAGAGGATAGATCTGCGGGTACCTCAGTTGTAGCAACCTGAACGCTCTCCCTCTGACATTTACCTCCACAAGAATGACCCCAACCCATAATTATGCCTGTGGACCATTCGATATGAGGAGAGTGATACCGTAGACAAGGCATCCCTAACAGGACCTCATCAATTCCCTCAGGAATGACGAGCAGAGCTATAATCTCCTGATGAGATGGCGATAAGGACAGAGTGAAAGGGATGGTCTGGTGTGTAATCTGTGAGGGCAGTGTCGACCCATTCACCACTCATACAGTTACTGGTTGAGCTAGCATTACCAGGGGTATTGCGTGACGTTGGACGAAGGCAGAAGGCATAAAATTGCTCTCCGCCCCAGAATCCACACAGAGCTCTACTGAGTGTGTGAATGAGCCTATTGTAATTGTCCCCTTAAAGGACAATTTGGAAGTAAACGTCGCCCTGTCTAGTGTACCTCCACCTTCTACCACTAGACACTGACGTTTCCTCGACCGCTGTGAACATCTGGTGGCAAGATGTCCTGACTGCTGGCAAACATGGCAGACCTTGAGTGCATGAGTGGCTCAGGACTTAGATCCAGCTCGTGACACTTCCATGGCCTCATGTGACTCAGGGACAAGGACCGGAGATTCCAAAGGTTTGGCGATGGTGGGAACCAGACGAAATCTCTGCCTACACTGGGCCCGCTCTAACCTCCGCTCGTGAAAACGGAGGTCAATACCAGTAGACACAGCTATTAACTCCTCCAGTGTGGCAGGAATCTCCCTTGTGGCTAGAGCATCCTTCACGTAGTCAGCCAGCCCCCTCCAAAATATAGGGATAAGGGCTTATCCGACCACTCCGGCTCAAATGCTAGGGTGCAGAAATGGACGGCAAAATGGCTGACCAAGGACGAGCACTAAGTCAATGCCAACAGTTGGAGTGCCGTATCATGGGAGACTCGAGGCCCTAAAAAGACTTGTTTCAGAGTGCTCAAGAACAGCGGAGCACACTGCACCACATGATCGCCACGCTCCCCCAGTGGTGTAGCCCACTCCAATGCCCTGTCCGACAGGAGAGACACAATAAATCCCACCTTTGCCCGCTCTGTGGGGAAACATACCGCCAGGAGCTCGAGATGTATAGAGCACTGGCTCACAAAACCTCTACAAGATTTAATATTGTGAGAAAATTTTTCTGGCAGCGGGACGCGAGATAGAGTCGGAACAGGGGTGGCCATGGACAAAGTTGCTGCAGCCATGCTAGCAGCCTGAACAGCAACCGCGGTAACATCCACAGCTGAGGTTGTGCGCTCGAGAGCCGCCAACCTACCCTCCAGCTTCTGGATGTACCGCAAGGATTGCTGTTTATCCACCATTTACTAGCCAGACCCTGGCGCTAGTATTATGTTAGGGTTGGCGGAATGCACCGAGTATATATATGTATTATTAGGTGTGTTCGCAACCCAAGGTCTACCGTGCAGGACAGGAACCTACTGCTGGCAAATGTCAGCACTATATGGCAGTATAAGCAAACTCTGTTAACTCCACAGAGTCGCTAGGAACAAGATGCTGTGCCCTGTTAACCTCACAGAGGTACACAGCTACCCACCAGAGCAAACTGTGGTCAGGCAGTCAGAGAAAACATACAAACAACTCGTCACCGGAGGTGCCGGTATTCTAGGGGCTTATTTCAGCCAAACCCTAACCGCATCCAGACATGACCACACTGGCGCTGAGCTCATAGACATTGGTTAGATACTAGCGTATGGCCGTATGGCCATGCGAACCTTTTATAGCTGCAGCAACTTCAGGACCATCCTAGAGGACCAATGGGAGCTGCTAGAGTACGTGAGCAACTTCAGGACCTTCCTAGAGGACCAATGGAAGCTTCTGCAGTATCTGAGCATGTGACCCCCGACCTCCAATGAGAGGTCTTACCCTGGGCATGCTCAGAAGGGGAAAAGCAGGACTTAGTCCCAGAGACGTCTGCTCGCTGCTGACCAGTACTGGCTACAAAGGCAGAGCCTGGAAGAACAGTAGTAACCAGTCACCCAGTATCAGCCTGAGCCAGACGCTGGGACCGACATCTCCGCTGAGCAGGCTCCACTGTGGCTGGAGAAGAATGGGAGACCGCAGCGGAGGTGGTTCGAGATTCCCTCTGTGCAGAGGTGGGAACTCGACACCTAACAAGGGGCTTCATAGAATTTTATAATATTGAGCCGTCAAAATAAAAAAAAACATTTTTACCACAAAAATGCTATTTTAGCCCCCACTTTTTTATTTTGACAAGGGTAGCAAGAAAAATTGGTTCCCAAGGTTTGTGGTACAATTTCTCCTGAGTATGCAAATACCCAGTATGTGGTGGAAAACTACTGTCTGGGAGCACGGCAGGGCATGAAATGTAAGGAGCGCCATATTACAGTGCAGGTTTTGCTACATTGGTTTGAGGGGGCCATGTCACATTGGCAAGGCCCCTGAGGTGCCAGAACAGCAGAAACCCCGTAATTGACCTCATTTTACAAACTACACCTCTCAGTGAGTCCATCTAGGGATGCAGTGATCATATTGACACCACAAGTGTGTCACATAATTTGATACCATTGGGCAGTGAAGAAAAAATAATTACATTTTTACCGCAAAAAAATTGTTTTAGCCCCATTTTACATTCTCACACTGGGAAATGGGTAAAAATGGTGCCAAAATGTGTTACACAATTTCTTCTGAACTTGGCAATACCCCATATGTGGCAGTACAGTACTGCTTAGCCACACAGCAAGACCCTTTAGAAAGGGATGGAGCAGTGGATGTTGTTGAGTGAAAAATGCAAACTGCCGTTGTAGTGACCAGTACACTGTAGTGACCAGTATGTTGCAGTCACCAGTACATTATGCCCAGCCCGTGCTTCTGGATACATGCACCCATAAATTAGGCGGGCTCTCCTCACTACACTATAGAAATGCCAAACATGTGGATGATGTATGTGGTTTAGGTACACTGTGGGGCTCAGAAGGGAGGGAGGCATTTGAATTTTTGGAACGCAGAATTTATTTTAGGGGGATGGGTAGCCATAACGCTTTTCCAGAGCCTTTGTACTAGCAGTAATGTGGAATCCCCCTATACTTCCGTTAACAGATGACAGACCTGAGTGGGGACTTGTTTTTTTGGGGAATTGAGTGGAAGCTTTTATTGGGAACATTTTATATAACGTTTGGGATCACATTTATCTGGCACTCTACGTTAAATCTCTGAGTGACGTGACAGATGAAACCCCCGATCCATTCACTTTGATGAGGCAGCAGAGTTACTCTGGACTCTGTCTGGCCTCTGTTCATCGGTGTCCTTCAGCGGTGCACAAAACTGGCTGATTTCGCTTTTATGTATGACTAAAAAGACGGACACTGCCGGATCACAGGTCTTACAGTGTTCACAGTGCCTCCATCTGACTCATTATGGGGAATCTTCTGCAGTGCCCCAGAGTCCTGGTCGTTGCAGTACTGTCGCTCCGCCACTAAGGGGAGTGATTGTACGTCTGATGGCACTAAAGGAGTTCACCTGACCAGGTATCACAGTCACACATTACACTTCACACTCTGGCCACCAGGGGGAGCAAAGGGTTTTATGTATTAGGCCACTCCTCACACTGGTAAAACTGGGGGTTGGATAGGAAGTTGGGGAGAAGCTGACTGGGTTTTGCCCAGGTAACATCTAGTGAGAGGAGAGCGTTGCTTGGGAAGATTCAGGGGGGTCCCTATCAGGGGTGGGATCCTGACAGAGGCCTACCACAAGGACAGATCGTTACGGAGCCGCGCCTGCACTTCATTGCGGTGGCATCTTAAGAAAGGACACGAAGCGAAGTATATTGTGGAGAAGTGAGAAATGAGATCACAGTACAAAGGCGATAGTACCAGTAGGAGTCGTGCCCCGAGATCGGCAACATCCTACTGAGGCGCGTAGCCGGTGGCCGGAATGCCGAAGAAGTATTGGGCTCTACGCATTACTTCAAACCAACGACAGGGCAGTTAATTTCAGGTTGGCTGCCTCACCTTAATCACCTAATGAAAACAACGGAGGCAATTGTGGGAGAGGGGCATCTCTAGGGTTCCTATAATATAACTCCAGGCCTACCCCGTCATACGGGTGCATCCTATCCATATCATCTGGGGGACAGAGAGATAAAAAACAGAAACATACATGGCAGTTGTGAGGACTATCCCGTGGTGCTCAGCAGGGAAGTACTACAACACCCAGGCGCTAGTAGGTAGGCAACTGATTTCCACCTGCAAAGGGAACTCTGGATGTGCCTTCAAACCGGCCGGTCTCAGCCAGCCCTGTTAGCAGTGCTCTGGATTGTGGATGCCGAAGCCTTCAGTAAAGAGGTAAAGAGACTGCAACCTTGTGTCCTCATCATTGACTGCGACCTACATCTGCACCTACATCTTTAATTGGGCACCCCTTAGCAGGGCCACAGACTGGGTCAGGCCACCGTGACATCCCCAGCACCGAGAGATAGACCCGGTACCGAGTACCCCACTGCCCTGCGTCTGGGGGCCGTTCCAACTTGGCGTCACAAACAGGATCTACTTAAGCCTGAGGAATCAGGTCATGTGTGCCTTGGAACTGTGACTGAATTGTGCTTGAATCGTGATTTATTGCAAAGACTGTGTATTGCTATTTGCCGCCAAAAATTCCCGCCAAAACCACCGCCATTACAGCGCCACGAGGAGCGCGGGAGAAGAAGAAGGGCGTGGATTTGTGGGTGTGGACAAACTGAAGAGCGCGAAGAACAATGGCCGCCCAGTCTAAGTATTGCTGTATCCTGAGGACATGTCCGTCAGCAGCTGAGGTCCGCCTTCTCATTCTTTATGGAGGGTGGAGACCATAAAGACGGGGCCGCCCGCGAAAGAGAGCGTGGGAAGAAGATCCAGAGGAGGAACCAGATACCAACATGGCGACCCCCAGGCGTCCACGTGGGAGCGCTTCGGCCCAGCACCAGTCCCCAGCAGGGAAAAAAGATTCTGGCCCGCCACCGCTGAGGGGAGTGACCTCACTGGAGCCCCACGCGAGGGGGCCCGACGACCAGCCGAGGGATGACTGGCTGGGTTTGGCTGAGGCCCATCGGCTGGTGTCCTCCTGGAGACGTGCCCAGAGGAGGACGCGGCCCACATTGCTGCAGGCAGCGGCGTTCGCACCTGCAGAGCGGACCAGCTGAGGTGAAGCTGGCTCCTGGACGGATCCTGGACCAGGTCGTGCCGCGGAGATCCGGCTGACCCCCGTGTCCGCCCTGTCGTCTGCGGCGGAGGGCCCGGCTGCTGCGTTGCCCAGCCATGGGTCGCGGGAAACGGACCTCAGGGTTCTCCCGTGGATGGAGTATCGGCGGCACCAGAGGATGGAGCGAAAGGAGGCTGGACGCGGGATTTCAATCAACCTGCGGGACGACTCTCCACCGAAATGGGGTGTCGTCATGGCCTTTCAACCCCAGGAAGGACGGGGGATGATCGAGGAGATCGGGTCGCCAGTGATGGTGCGTGTTGCTTGGGACGAGGTGGAGCCCTGTCACGGGGAGGTCGATGCTGATTGTGACCTGCAACCTGGGGATGCCGTCACCTATACCTGGTGGCAGCGAGGAAAAGGCTGGTGGGCACGGGATGTCTGGCGATGTGCAGCTCTCCTGGCGGCGCCGGAGGATCCGGGAGCTGAGTCCATTGCAGGAACGGAGATGGTGGCTCCCGCTGCCCAGGAGCAAACGACACGGGCCCAGGATGTGACCCTGGGTCCCACCCTTTCCCGGCCGAAGGGGATGGTGTGCAGGGTAAAGCCGCTGCAGCAACAGGAGTAAACCTCAGAATCAGAGCAACTGTAAATAGTTAATTGTGTGTTTTCCTTGCTGCTTTAAACCGGACCAGGGTTAGTCCTAAAAGGGATCCCTTTGTTTACCCGGGATCCCTATTGTTTTATGTTTTGCACAAAGTTCATCACTGTTTTAAAAGACTGCCGAATCATGGACGGTGAATGATTCACAAACTGTTGTTGTATATAGTTGCACCTTCTTAAAGGTGCCCCCTACTGGTTTTACAAAGAAAAGAGCTTTTTGAAGAGACTGTTCCTGGATACAGCGCAGAAGTTCTTGTTAACTGCACACTTGCAACTTGAGAGTTGCACTACCTCAAAGAGACTTGAGGTGTCCCTCTTAAAGGGAATGTTCATTGTTGCAATTAGCCGAGATATAATGTTGCCTTAAGAAAGTTGGATAGTAGTAATGTTTTACATAGTAGTATGTAGATAGAAAGATAGTGATAAGGAATAGAAATGTTGATAATTATATGTAAATAAAAATTGAAGTCAAAGTGATTATCGGAACTAATAATAGAGAGCAGCCAAGAAATGATACAGTAGGCCCGTGGGGGGTAGACAAGAGAGTCCTGCATACGAGAAAGAGAGCTCAGGAAAATGTTGATTTGCACTTTTAGTCTTGTAGTATGCCTTTAGTGGGAACCTGCCTTAGGCCTTAAAGGAAAAGTTCAATTATTGTTCGAGAAAAGTTTGCACTTAAGTAGATAGTAGATAGTATGCCCGGCTGGGTAATGACCGTTATTTAAAGTCAGTAATTTAATGAGTGTTATTTAAAATCTTAAGCACTATGTAAATATGTTTTTGTTTGTAACGTTCAAGTGTCCTTACCTCCCATAAAGGGAAGCACTGTTAAATTTACTTGTTTATTGCATTTCAAAATTTTGTATGTCTTTTGCTAACATGTATTGTTGTTCTTCTTTCCCAAAGGGTTCTATGTATTAGGCCACTCCTCACACTCTGATAAAACTGGGGGTTGGATAGGAAGTTGGGGAGAAGCTGACTGGGTTTTGCCCAGGTAACATCTAGTGAGAGGAGAGCGTTGCTTGTGAAGATTCAGGGGGGTCCCTGTCAGGGGTGGGATCCTGACAGAGGCCTAGCACAAGGACAGATCGTTACGGAGCCACGCCTGCACTTCATTGCGGCGGCATCTTAAGAAAGGACACGAAGCAAAGTATATTGTGGAGAAGTGAGAAACGAGATCACAGCACAAAGGCGATAGTACCAGTAGGAGTCGTGCCCCGAGATCGGCAACATCCTACTGAGGCGCGTAGCCAGTGGCCGGAACGCCGAGGAAGTATTGGGCTCTACGCATTACTTCAAACCAATGGCAGGGCAGTTAATTTTAGGTGGCTGCCTCACCTTAATCACCTAATGAAGACAACGGAGGCAATTGTGGGAGAGGGGCGTCTCTAGGGTCCCTATAAAATAACTCCAGGCCTACCCCATCATACGGGTGCGTCCTATCCATATCATCTGGGGGACAGAGAGAGAAAGAACAGAAACATACACGACAGTTGTGAGGACTATCCCGTGGTGCTCAGCAGGGAAGTACTACAACACCCAGGCGCTAGTAGGTAGGCAACTGATTTCCAGCTGCAAAGGGAACTCTGGATGTGCCTTCGGACCGGCCGGTCTCAGCCAGCCCTGTTAGCAGTGCTCTGGATTGTGGATGCCGAAGCCTTAAGTAAAGAGGTAAAGAGACTGCAACCTTGTGTCCTCGTCATTGACTGCGACCTACATCTGCACCTACATCTTTAATTGGGCTCCCCTTAGCAGGGCCACAGACTGGGTCAGGCCACCGTGACATCCCCAGCACCGAAAGATAGACCCGGTACCGAGTACCCCGCTGCCCTGTGTCTGGGGGCCGTTCCACTTCCGCCAGGGAGTTCTATCTGAATCAAGTATTTCAGAGATTTACACAGAAACCCCGATGTAAGCGCTCAGCGTAGTGTGCGGAACAAGTGTGTGCTGAGCCTTACTGCGATCTTTGGGAGGCAGAATGAAAAAATCAACAGCATGTGAAGAATTGGTTTTATCTATTTGTTATGCCATTTATCATGCTATATAAGTGATTAGGCGACTTTATTCTTCGGATCAGTGCGATTACAGATTTATAGCAGGTTTTTATGTCTGGCAGCTTTCAGACACTAAAAAACGCTTTTCATTGCAAAAACAAGTTTTTGCATCACCACATTTTGACAGCTATACATTTTTCCATATTTTGGCCGACAGAGTCATGTGATGGCTTGTTTTTTGGTGGGATAAGCTGACGTTTTTATTGGTACTATTTTCAGGCACATGATATTTTTTGATCACTTTCTATTCTGATTTTTGGGAGACACAATGATCAAACACCAGGAATTCAGGAATTGTTTTTTTTTCTTTTTTTAATAACCTTCCGTGTGTAGTAAAATTAATAAGGCAGCTTTATTCTTCAGGTCAGTACGATTACAGCCATACCACTTTTTTTTTTTACGTTTTGCCGCTTTTTCACAATAAAAACTATTTTATAGAAAAAAATAATTGTTTTTGCATCGCTTCTTTCTGAAAGCTATAATTATTTTTATTTTTCTGCTGCAGGAGCTGTATGGTGGCTTGCTTTTGCAGGACAATATGACGTTTTCAGTGGTACCATTTTTATTTTGACATGACAGCAGGATGCAAAAGCAAAGGTTTTTGCTCTGTTTTTTTTTTTTACAGTGTGCACTGAAGTAGTGAATAAGTGTGACCGTTTTATAGGTTATCTCATTCCGGACGCAGCGATACCAAATACAGTGGGGCAAAAAAGTATTTAGTCAGTCAGCAATAGTGCAAGTTCCACCACTTTAAAAGATGAGAGGCGTCTGTAATTTACATCATAGGTAGACCTCAACTATGGGAGACAAACTGAGAACAAAAAATCCAGAAAATCACATTGTCTGTTTTTTTAGCATTTTATTTGCATATTATGGTGGAAAATAAGTATTTGGTCAGAAACAAACAATCAAGATTTCTGGCTCTCACAGACCTGTAACTTCTTCTTTAAGAGTCTCCTCTTTCCTCCACTCATTACCTGTAGTAATGGCACCTGTTTAAACTTGTTATCAGTATAAAAAGACACCTGTGCACACCCTCAAACAGTCTGACTCCAAACTCCACTATGGTGAAGACCAAAGAGCTGTCAAAGGACACCAGAAACAAAATTGTAGCCCTGCACCAGGCTGGGAAGACTGAATCTGCAATAGCCAACCAGCTTGGAGTGAAGAAATCAACAGTGGGAGCAATAATTAGAAAATGGAAGACATTCAAGACAACTGATAATCTCCCTCTATCTGGGGCTCCGCGCAAAATCCCACCCCGTGGGGTCAGAATGATCACAAGAACGGTGAGCAAAAATCCCAGAACCACGTGGGGGGACCTAGTGAATGAACTGCAGAGAGCTGGGACCAATGTAACAAGGCCTACCATAAGTAACACACTACGCCACCATGGACTCAGATCCTGCAGTGCCAGATGTGTCCCACTGCTTAAGCCAGTACATGTTTGGGCCCGTCTGAAGTTTGCTAGAGAGCATTTGGATGATCCAGAGGAGTTTTGGGAGAATGTCCTATGGTCTGATGAAACCAAACTGGAACTGTTTGGTAGAAACACAACTTGTCGTGTTTGGAGGAAAAAGAATACTGAGTTGCATCCATCAAACACCATACCTACTGTAAAGCATGGTGGTGGAAACATCATGCTTTGGGGCTGTTTCTCTGCAAAGGGGCCAGGACGACTGATCCGGGTACATGAAAGAATGAATGGGGCCATGTATCGTGAGATTTTGAGAGCAAACCTCCTTCCATCAGCAAGGGCATTGAAGATGAAACGTGGCTGGGTCTTTCAACATGACAATGATCCAAAGCACACCGCCAGGGCAACGAAGGAGTGGCTTCGTAAGAAGCATTTCAAGGTCCTGGAGTGGCCTAGCCAGTCTCCAGATCTCAACCCTATAGAAAACCTTTGGAGGGAGTTGAAAGTCCGTGTTGCCAAGCGAAAAGCCAAAAACATCACTGCTCTAGAGGAGATCTGCATGGAGGAATGGGCCAACATACCAACAACAGTGTGTGGCAACCTTGTGAAGACTTACAGAAAACGTTTGACCTCTGTCATTGCCAACAAAGGATGTATTACAAAGTATTGAGATGAAATTTTGTTTCTGACCAAATACTTATTTTCCACCATAATATGCAAATAAAATGCTAAAAAAACAGACAATGTGATTTTCTGGATTTTTTGTTCTCAGTTTGTCTCCCATAGTTGAGGTCTACCTATGATGTAAATTACAGACGCCTCTCATCTTTTTAAGTGGTGGAACTTGCACTATTGCTGACTGACTAAATACTTTTTTGCCCCACTGTATGTGTACTTTTTTTGTATGTATATATATATATATATATACTGTTTTTTTATTATTAGTTATTTATTTATTTAATGATTTTTTTTAATAGTTTTAAAACTTTTTTTTTACTTTTTATTAACTTTTTTACTTGGTCCCTGTATGGCACATTAATTTTTATTTGTCTGATCACAGGTCTCTGAGGGTATGTGCACACGTTGCGGATTCTGATGCGGATTTTTCCACAGCGGATTTGGAAAATCCACAGTGCAAAACCACTGCGGTTTTCACTGCGGATTTCATCGCGGTTTCTTCTGCGGATTCCTCTGCGGGTTTTCAACTGCACTTTCCTATTGGTGCTTGTTGAAAACCGCTGCGGAATCCGCAGAAAGAATTGACATGCTGTGTTATGACCCCAATGGCAGAGGGTCTCAGAAATAAATACCAAGTCTGCAAACACAAAAAACCAGCTCATAGGGCAGTGGTAACTGGGCTGACCGTATATCTAATCCTAGCACCACAAATAGCAGCAGCCGGGGAACGTGCCTACGTTGGTTCTAGACGTCTCGCGCCAGCCGGAGAACTAACTAACCCTAGAAGGGAAAAGATAGACCTTTCTTGCCACCAGAGAAAAGACCCCAAAAGTTGGATACAAGCCCCCAACAAATAATAACGGTGAGGTAAGAAGAAAAGACAAACGTAAGAATGAACTAGGTATTTAGCAAAGAGAGGCCCACTGACTAATAGCAGAATATAGTAAGAGGACTTATACGGTCAGCAAAAACCCTATCAGACCAACGGGCCTGTCTAGGATTCAGGCGTTTAGCAGACTCGAGATACATCAGATTTTTGTGATCAGTCAAGACCATCACACGATGCTTAGCACCCTCGAGCCAATGACGCCACTCCTCAAATGCCCACTTCATGGCCAGCAACTCCCAATTGCCAACATCATAATTCCGCTCAGCAGGCGAAAACTTCCTAGAGAAAAAAGCACATGGTCTCATTACAGAGCAACCCGTTCTGACGTCTATGATTTTTCCGTTCATTTCTAGTCTGAATTCTACCACATTGCATTAAATCAGGTGTTTGTTCAGACAACACCACAAGAGGATTAGCGGCTTTGCGCTCCCGCAAACGCCGGTCAATTTGAATAGCCAGCGCCATGGAATCATTCAGACTTGTAGGAATGGAGAAACCCACCATCACATTCTTAATGGCTTCAGAAAGGCCATTTCTGAAATTTGCGGCCAGAGCACACTCATTCCACTGAGTAAGCACGGACCATTTCCGAAATTTTTGGCAATACACTTCAGCTTCATCCTGGCCCTGAGAAATAGCCAGCAAGGCTTTTTCTGCCTGAATTTCAAGATTGGGTTTCTCGTAAAGCAATCCGAGCGCCAGAAAAAAAAAACGCATCAATATTTGCCAATGCCGGATCTCCTGGCGCTAGCGAGAAGGCCCAATCCTGAGGGTCGCCCCGTAAGAAAGAGATAACAATTTTAACTTGCTGAGCTGAGTCTCCAGATGAACGGGGTCTCAGAGATAGAAACAATTTACAATTATTCCTGAAATTCCTAAACTTAAATCGGTCTCCAGAGAACAGTTCAGGAATAGGTATTTTAGGTTCAGACATAGGACTACTGGTAACAAAATCTTGTATGCCCTGCACACGAGCAGCAAGCTGGTCCACACTTGTAATCAAGGTCTGGACATTCATGTCTGCAGCAAACTCAAGCCACTCAGAGGTAAAGGGGAGGAAGAAAGAGAGGAAAAAAAAAAAACTCAGAATTTCCTTTCTTATTATCCCACTTCTGCAATGCATTAAACATTCAACTTAGGCCTGGCATACTGTTATGACCCCAATGGCAGAGGGTCTCAGAAATAAATACCAAGTCTGCAAACACAAAAAACCAGCTCATAGGGCAGTGGTAACTGGGCTGACCGTATATCTAATCCTAGCACCACAAATAGCAGCAGCCGGGGAACGTGCCTACGTTGGTTCTAGACGTCTCGCGCCAGCCGGAGAACTAACTAACCCTAGAAGCTAAAAGATAGACCTTTCTTGCCACCAGAGAAAAGACCCCAAAAGTTGGATACAAGCCCCCAACAAATAATAACGGTGAGGTAAGAAGAAAAGACAAACGTAAGAATGAACTAGGTATTTAGCAAAGAGAGGCCCACTGACTAATAGCAGAATATAGTAAGAGGACTTATACGGTCAGCAAAAACCCTATCAAAATTTCCACGCTGGATATTCAAGAACCCCCGAACCGTCTAACGGCCCGGGGGGAGAATACCAGCCCCCTAGAGCTTCCAGCAAAATCAGGAATCACATTTAGTACAAGCTGGACAAAAAATAAGAACAATACAAATAACCAAAAAACAAGGAAGCAGGACTTAGCTTAATTTTGCAAGAACCAGGACCAGCAGACAGGAGCAAACAGAAAGGACTGATTACAACGATGCCAGGCACCAGACTGAGAATTCAGGAAGTTCATATAGCAACACCCCTGGACTAACGACCCAGGTGGGTGCCAAACTGAGGAAAGACAATCCCAGAGTCATATCACTAGTGACCACAAGAGGGAGCCACAAAAAGTCTAATTCACAACAGTACCCCCCCTTTAAGGAGGGGTCACCGAACCCTCACCAAGACCACCAGGGCGATCAGGATGAGCAGCGTGAAAGGCACGAACTAAATCGGCCGCATGCACATCAGAGGCAACCACCCAGGAATTATCCTCCTGACCATAGCCCTTCTGTCATGATCTCTGCAGGCAGAGATCATAGCAAGCCTATAGAGGGACAAGCTCTCGGAAGATGGAACTATACTGACCATGAACTAAGCCTGCCGCGCAACTAGAAATAGCCAGGTAGCATTTCCTATTTATCGCTAGATGCCCAGCTCTGGCCTAAGACCTAAATAGCTAGCAGAGGGAAATATAAGACCTGGCTCACCTCTAGAGAAATATTCCAAAGAAGACAGTAGCCCCCCACATATAATGACGGTGAGTTCAGATGAAACAACAAACGCAGCAGGAAAATAGTCTTAGCAAATTTGAGGTCCGCTTACTAGATAGCAGAAGACAGATAGTATACTTTCATGGTCAGCAGAAAAACACTAACAAAACACCATCCAGAGATTACCTTAAACTCTGGCATTAACTCATAACGCCAGAGTAGCAATCCCTGATCAACGAGAGCTTTCCAGACACAGTAACAAAACTTCAGCTGTGAACTGGAACAAATAGGCAAAACAAAACATGGACAAAAGTCCAACTTATCTAGTAGTTGTCTAGAAGCAGGAACAAGCACTGAGAGGCATCAGATAACATTGTTGACCGGCAAGAAACCACCAGAGAAATGAGCTTAAATAGCAACACCCACTACTGATGGAACCAGGTGAAACAGGAAAGAGGATGACAAGTCCAATTCCACAAGCGGCCACCGGGGGAGCCCAGAATCCAAATTCACAACAGTACCCCCCCCTCAAGGAGGGGGCACCGAACCCTCACCAGATCCACCAGGGCGACCAGGATGAGCCCTATGGAAGGCACGAACAAGATCAGAAGCATGAACATCAGATGCATTGACCCAAGAATTATCCTCCTGGCCGTAACCCTTCCAGTTGACCAGATACTGGAGTTTCCGTCTGGAAACACGAGAGTCCAAAATTTTCTCCACAACGTACTCCAACTCACCCTCAACCAACACCGGAGCAGGAGGCTCAACTGAAGGTACAACAGGTACCTCATACCTGCGCAATAACGACCGATGAAAAACGTTATGAATGGAAAAGGACGCAGGGAGGTCCAAACGGAAAGAAACAGGATTAAGAACCTCCAATATTCTATAAGGGCCGATGAACCGAGGCTTAAACTTAGGAGAAGAGACCCTCATAGGGACAAAACGAGAAGACAACCACACTAAATCTCCAACACAAAGCCGAGAACCAACACGACGATGACGGTTGGCAAAACGCTGAGTCTTCTCCTGGGACAACTTCAAATTGTCCATAACCTGCCCCCAGATGTGATGCAATCTCTCCACCACCGCATCCACTCCAGGACAATCCGAGGATTCCACCTGACCGGAGGAAAATCGAGGGTGAAACCCCGAATTACAGAAAAACGGGGACACCAAGGTGGAAGAACTGGCCCGATTATTGAGGGCGAACTCTGCCAATGGCAAAAAAGCAACCCAATCATCCTGGTCAGCAGAGACAAAACACCTCAGATATGTCTCAAGGGTCTGATTAGTCCGCTCGGTCTGGCCATTAGTCTGAGGGTGAAAAGCAGATGAAAAAGACAAATCTATGCCCATCCTAGCACAGAATGCCCGCCAAAATCTAGACACAAATTGGGTACCTCTGTCAGAAACAATATTCTCAGGAATACCGTGCAATCGGACAACATTCTGAAAAAACAGAGGAACCAACTCAGAAGAAGAAGGCAACTTGGGCAGAGGAACCAAATGGACCATTTTAGAGAAACGGTCACAGACCACCCAGATGACAGACATCTTCTGGGAAACAGGCAGATCTGAAATAAAATCCATCGAGATGTGTGTCCAAGGCCTCTTAGGAATAGGCAAGGGCAACAGCAGTCCGCTAGCCCGAGAACTACAAGACTTGGCCCGAGCACAAACGTCACATGACTGCACAAAGACTCGCACATCTCGTGACAGGGAAGGCCACCAGAAGGATCTTGCCACCAAATCCCTGGTACCAAAAATTCCGGGATGACCTGCCAATGCAGAAGAATGTACCTCAGAGATGACTCTGCTGGTCCAATCATCCGGAACAAACAGTCTATCAGGCGGACAACGATCCGGTCTATCCGCCTGAAACTCTTGCAAGGACCGCCGCAGATCAGGAGAAACGGCCGACAAAATTACTCCCTCCCTAAGGATACCTGTGGGTTCAGAATTACCAGGAGAGTCCGGGTCAAAACTCCTAGAAAGGGCATCTGCCTTAACATTCTTAGAACCCGGTAGGTATGACACCACAAAATTAAAGCGAGAAAAAAATAAAGACCAGCGCGCCTGTCTAGGATTCAGGCGTCTGGCAGTCTCAAGATAAATCAAATTTTTGTGGTCAGTCAATACCACCACCTGATGCCTAGCCCCCTCGAGCCAATGGCGCCACTCCTCAAACGCCCACTTCATGGCCAAAAGCTCCCGATTCCCAACATCATAATTCCGCTCTGCGGGCGAAAATTTGCGAGAAAAGAAGGCACAAGGCCTAATGACGGAGCAGTCGGAACCTTTCTGCGACAACACTGCCCCAGCTCCGATCTCCGAAGCGTCAACCTCAACCTGAAAAGGCAGATTCACATCAGGCTGACGCAACACAGGGGCAGAGGCAAAACGGCGCTTAAGCTCCTGAAAGGCCTCTACAGCATGAGGGGACCAATTAGCAACATCAGCGCCTAGTCTAGTCAAATCAGTCAGTGGTTTAACGACATCCGAAAAACCAGCAATAAATCGGCGGTAAAAGTTGGCAAAGCCCAAAAATCTCTGAAGACCCTTAAGAGAGGAGGGCTGAGTCCAGTCACAAATAGCTTGCACCTTGACGGGATCCATCTCAATGGAAGAGGGAGAAAAAATATACCCCAAAAAGGAAATTTTCTGGACCCCAAAAACGCACTTAGACCCCTTCACACATAAAGAATTAGACCGCAGAACCTGAAAAACTCTCCTGACCTGCTGGACATGAGAGTCCCAGTCATCAGAAAAAATCAGAATATCATCCAGATATATTATCATAAATTTATCCAGAAAATCGCGGAAAATATCATGCATAAAAGACTGGAAAACCGAAGGGGCACTAGAAAGACCAAAAGGCATGACCAAATACTCAAAGTGGCCCTCGGGCGTATTAAATGCGGTCTTCCACTCATCCCCCTGCCTGATCCGCACCAAATTATACGCCCCACGAAGATCAATTTTAGAGAACCACTTAGCACCCTCTATACGAGCAAACAAATCAGTAAGCAATGGCAATGGGTATTGATACTTAACTGTGATCTTATTCAGAAGCCGATAATCAATACATGGTCTCAAAGAGCCGTCTTTTTTTGAGACAAAGAAAAACCCAGCTCCCAAGGGAGAAGAAGATGGACGAATATGTCCCTTTTCCAAAGACTCCTTTATATATTCCCGCATAGCAGCATGTTCCGGCACAGACAAATTAAACAAACGACCCTTTGGATATTTACAACCCGGTATCAAATCTATGGCACAATCACACTCACGGTGCGGAGGTAACGACCCAAGCTTGGGTTCGTCAAAGACGTCTTGATAATCAGAGAGGAACTCAGGGACTTCAGAGGGAATGGACGACGAAATAGAAACCAAAGGTACGTCCCCATGAATACCCTTACATCCCCAGCTCAACACAGACATTGCTCTCCAGTCCAAGACTGGGTTGTGAGACTGCAACCATGGCAATCCCAGTACCAAATCGTCATGTAAATTATACAGCACCAGGAAACGAATAATCTCCTGGTGATCCGGATTGATACGCATGGTTACTTGTGTCCAGTATTGTGGTTTATTATTAGCCAATGGGGTGGAGTCAATCCCCTTCAGAGGAATAAGAGTCTCCAAAGGCTCTAAATCAAAACCACAACGATTGGCAAAGGACCAATCCATAAGACTCAGAGCGGCGCCAGAGTCAACATAGGCGTCCGTGGCAATGGATGACAAAGAGCAAATCAGGGTTACAGACAAAATAAACTTAGACTGAATGGTGCCAATGGAAACAGACTTATCAAGCTTCTTTGTACGCCTAGAGCATGCTGATATAACATGAGTAGAATCCCCACAATAGAAACACAATCCATTCTTCCGTCTAAAATTCTGTCGCTCGCTCCTGGACAGAATTCTATCACACTGCATACTTTCTGGCGTCTTTTCCATAGACACCGCCAGATGGTGCACCGGTTTGCGCTCCCGCAGACGCCTATCAATCTGAATAGCCATTGTCATGGACTCATTCAGACCTGCAGGCAAAGGGAACCCCACCATAACATCCTTAACGGCATCAGAGAGACCTTCTCTGAAAGTTGCCGCCAAGGCGCACTCATTCCACTGAGTAAGCACAGACCATTTACGGAATTTTTGGCAGAAAACTTCAGCTTCGTCTTGCCCCTGAGATAGTGCCATCAAAGTTTTTTCTGCCTGAAGTTCCAAATGAGGTTCCTCATAAAGCAAGCCCAAGGCCAGAAAAAACGCATCCACATCGCGTAACGCAGGATCCCCTGCTGGCAATGAGAAGGCCCAATCTTGAGGGTCACCCCTGAGCAAGGAAATCACAATCCTAACCTGCTGAGCAGGGTCTCCAGCTGAACGAGACTTCAGGGACAAATAAAGCTTACAATTATTTCGGAAATTCTGGAAGCTAGCTCTATTCCCTGTGAAGAACTCCGGCAAAGGAATTCTCGGCTCAGATACCGGAGCATGTACCACAAAATCTTGTAAATTTTGTACTTTCGTGATGAGATTATTCAAACCCGCAGTTACACTCTGGAGATCCATTATTGTCAGGTGCACACAGAGCATACAGAGATTAGGAGGAGAGAGAGAAAAAAAGACTGCAGCAAGGCAGACTGGAGGAAAAAAAAAAAAAAAAAAAAAATTCCAGCAGACTTCTTATAACTCTCCTTTCTCAACCTGGGTCTTTAACACTTTACAGGCCGGTCAAACTGTCATGATCTCTGCAGGCAGAGATCATAGCAAGCCTATAGAGGGACAAGCTCTCGGAAGATGGAACTATACTGACCATGAACTAAGCCTGCCGCGCAACTAGAAATAGCCAGGTAGCATTTCCTATTTATCGCTAGATGCCCAGCTCTGGCCTAAGACCTAAATAGCTAGCAGAGGGAAATATAAGACCTGGCTCACCTCTAGAGAAATATTCCAAAGAAGACAGTAGCCCCCCACATATAATGACGGTGAGTTCAGATGAAACAACAAACGCAGCAGGAAAATAGTCTTAGCAAATTTGAGGTCCGCTTACTAGATAGCAGAAGACAGATAGTATACTTTCATGGTCAGCAGAAAAACACTAACAAAACACCATCCAGAGATTACCTTAAACTCTGGCATTAACTCATAACGCCAGAGTAGCAATCCCTGATCAACGAGAGCTTTCCAGACACAGTAACAAAACTTCAGCTGTGAACTGGAACAAATAGGCAAAACAAAACATGGACAAAAGTCCAACTTATCTAGTAGTTGTCTAGAAGCAGGAACAAGCACTGAGAGGCATCAGATAACATTGTTGACCGGCAAGAAACCACCAGAGAAATGAGCTTAAATAGCAACACCCACTACTGATGGAACCAGGTGAAACAGGAAAGAGGATGACAAGTCCAATTCCACAAGCGGCCACCGGGGGAGCCCAGAATCCAAATTCACAACACCCTTCCACTTGACCAGATACTGAAGCCTCCGCCTGGAGAGACGAGAATCCAAGATCTTCTCCACCACGTACTCCAACTCGCCCTCAACCAACACCGGAGCAGGAGGCTCAACAGAAGGAACCACAGGTACAACGTACCGCCGCAACAAAGACCTATGGAACACGTTGTGAATGGCAAACGACACCGGAAGATCCAAGCGAAAGGACACAGGATTAAGGATTTCCAATATCTTGTAAGGACCGATGAAGCGAGGCTTAAATTTAGGAGAGGAGACCTTCATAGGAACAAATCGAGAAGACAGCCATACCAAATCCCCAACAAGAAGTCGGGGACCCACACCGCGGCGGCGGTTGGCAAAACGCTGAGCCTTCTCCTGTGACAACTTTAAGTTGTCCACCACATGATTCCAAATCTGCTGCAACCTATCCACCACAGAATCTACCCCAGGACAGTCAGAAGGCTCCACATGTCCCGAGGAAAAACGAGGATGGAAACCAGAGTTGCAGAAAAATGGCGAAACCAAAGTAGCGGAACTAGCCCGATTATTAAGGGCAAACTCAGCCAACGGCAAGAAGGTCACCCAATCATCCCGATCTGCAGAAACAAAACACCTCAAATAAGCCTCCAGAGTCTGATTAGTTCGCTCCGTTTGTCCATTAGTCTGAGGATGAAAGGCAGACGAAAACGACAAATCAATGCCCATCTTAGCACAAAAGGATCGCCAGAACCTGGAAACAAACTGGGATCCTCTGTCAGACACGATATTCTCAGGAATGCCGTGTAAACGAACCACATTCTGAAAGAACAAAGGAACCAGATAGGAAGAGGAAGGCAGCTTAGGCAAAGATACCAAATGAACCATCTTGGAAAAGCGATCACATACCACCCAGATGACAGACATGCCCTGAGACACCGCAAGATCTGAAATGAAATCCATAGAAATGTGTGTCCAAGGCCTCTTCGGGACAGGCAAGGGCAAGAGCAACCCGCTGGCACGAGAACAGCAAGGCTTAGCTCGAGCACAAGTCCCACAGGACTGCACAAATGACCGCACATCCCGTGACAAGGAAGGCCACCAAAAGGACCTAGCCACCAAATCTCTGGTGCCAAAAATTCCCGGATGCCCTGCCAACACCGAGGAATGAACCTCGGAAATGACTCTGCTGGTCCACTTATCAGGAACAAACAGTCTGTCAGGTGGACAAGAGTCAGGTCTACCAGCCTGAAATCTCTGCAACACACGTCGCAAATCCGGAGAAATGGCTGACAAAATTACTCCCTCTTTAAGAATACCAACTGGTTCTGCGACTCCAGGAGAGTCAGGCACAAAGCTCCTTGAAAGAGCATCAGCCTTCACATTCTTTGAACCTGGTAAATACGAGACCACAAAGTCAAAACGGGAGAAAAACAATGACCAACGGGCCTGTCTAGGATTCAGGCGTTTAGCAGACTCGAGATACATCAGATTTTTGTGATCAGTCAAGACCATCACACGATGCTTAGCACCCTCGAGCCAATGACGCCACTCCTCAAATGCCCACTTCATGGCCAGCAACTCCCAATTGCCAACATCATAATTCCGCTCAGCAGGCGAAAACTTCCTAGAGAAAAAAGCACATGGTCTCATTACAGAGCAACCCGTTCTGACGTCTATGATTTTTCCGTTCATTTCTAGTCTGAATTCTACCACATTGCATTAAATCAGGTGTTTGTTCAGACAACACCACAAGAGGATTAGCGGCTTTGCGCTCCCGCAAACGCCGGTCAATTTGAATAGCCAGCGCCATGGAATCATTCAGACTTGTAGGAATGGAGAAACCCACCATCACATTCTTAATGGCTTCAGAAAGGCCATTTCTGAAATTTGCGGCCAGAGCACACTCATTCCACTGAGTAAGCACGGACCATTTCCGAAATTTTTGGCAATACACTTCAGCTTCATCCTGGCCCTGAGAAATAGCCAGCAAGGCTTTTTCTGCCTGAATTTCAAGATTGGGTTTCTCGTAAAGCAATCCGAGCGCCAGAAAAAAAAAACGCATCAATATTTGCCAATGCCGGATCTCCTGGCGCTAGCGAGAAGGCCCAATCCTGAGGGTCGCCCCGTAAGAAAGAGATAACAATTTTAACTTGCTGAGCTGAGTCTCCAGATGAACGGGGTCTCAGAGATAGAAACAATTTACAATTATTCCTGAAATTCCTAAACTTAAATCGGTCTCCAGAGAACAGTTCAGGAATAGGTATTTTAGGTTCAGACATAGGACTACTGGTAACAAAATCTTGTATGCCCTGCACACGAGCAGCAAGCTGGTCCACACTTGTAATCAAGGTCTGGACATTCATGTCTGCAGCAAACTCAAGCCACTCAGAGGTAAAGGGGAGGAAGAAAGAGAGGAAAAAAAAAAAACTCAGAATTTCCTTTCTTATTATCCCACTTCTGCAATGCATTAAACATTCAACTTAGGCCTGGCATACTGTTATGACCCCAATGGCAGAGGGTCTCAGAAATAAATACCAAGTCTGCAAACACAAAAAACCAGCTCATAGGGCAGTGGTAACTGGGCTGACCGTATATCTAATCCTAGCACCACAAATAGCAGCAGCCGGGGAACGTGCCTACGTTGGTTCTAGACGTCTCGCGCCAGCCGGAGAACTAACTAACCCTAGAAGCTAAAAGATAGACCTTTCTTGCCACCAGAGAAAAGACCCCAAAAGTTGGATACAAGCCCCCAACAAATAATAACGGTGAGGTAAGAAGAAAAGACAAACGTAAGAATGAACTAGGTATTTAGCAAAGAGAGGCCCACTGACTAATAGCAGAATATAGTAAGAGGACTTATACGGTCAGCAAAAACCCTATCAAAATTTCCACGCTGGATATTCAAGAACCCCCGAACCGTCTAACGGCCCGGGGGGAGAATACCAGCCCCCTAGAGCTTCCAGCAAAATCAGGAATCACATTTAGTACAAGCTGGACAAAAAATAAGAACAATACAAATAACCAAAAAACAAGGAAGCAGGACTTAGCTTAATTTTGCAAGAACCAGGACCAGCAGACAGGAGCAAACAGAAAGGACTGATTACAACGATGCCAGGCACCAGACTGAGAATTCAGGAAGTTCATATAGCAACACCCCTGGACTAACGACCCAGGTGGGTGCCAAACTGAGGAAAGACAATCCCAGAGTCATATCACTAGTGACCACAAGAGGGAGCCAAAAAAGTCTAATTCACAACAATGCTGCGGAAAATAATCCGCTGCGTTTCCGCGCCGATTTTTCCGCAGCATGTGCACAGCAGTTTTTTTTTCCCATAGGTTTACATGGTGCTGTAAACTGTGGGAAAACTGCTGCGGATCCGCAGCGTCAAATCCGCTGCGGATTCGCAGCAAAATCCGCAGCGTGTGCACATACCCTGACAATGCAATACACATGTATTGCATTGCAAGAGACCTGTGAGTTTTAGGCTGCCATCACACTAGCAGTATTTGGTCAGTATTTTACATAATTTACATAACTAATGTAAAATACTGACCAAATACTGCTAGTGTGACGGCAGCCTAACAAGCCACCTTAGCTGGAAGTCATCACGTGGCTTCCAGCTGCTATGGCAACGCGGGATCCCCCGTGATGTGATCAGATCTCATCACGGGGGGGCATCGGAGAGATGAGTATAGCTGGGGTCTCCCTCTGCTATCTTCTAAATGCTAGAAGATAGCAAAGGGTTAACATCATTGGGACCTGATCTAATCAGGTCCCAATGACATCACCTGGCAAAGCAACAGCTCTGCACAGGAATGGCAGCACGTGCAGGACTCTGGGGGTCCTGACCACTGCGAGACCACCAACCGTAGAGTAGCACCGACGTATATCTACCGTTGGTGGTCATGAAGTGGTTAAACAAGGTTTTTGAGGCTTATATAGCAACGAAATGTACCCAAGAAGATGTAATAGTCTAAGGATGAGAAATATAATAACAATAACATTTTGAACAAGTTTTTTGTGGGTTATATATCAAAGAACCAAAGAACATGTAATACTGTATGGCTGAGAAATGTAGCCCAGCAAAAAATTGAAATTTATTTTGAGTGTTATACATCACAAAAATGTACTCCAGAACACGGAATAGTGTAAGGGTAAGAAATGTGAACAAACAAGCAACATTTTCAAAATGCTTTTTGTACTGTTATATAGTAATGAGTGAATGTGCTCGCCACTGCTCGTTGCTCGCCGGGATTATTCGGGGGTAACTGGTGTCTCCACCCAGCGTTTTTGGCGGATTTTAGAGATCCAATCACGGTGCAGGGATTCTCCCAGGCCATGAAATGCCGAAGCCATCTTTGTTGTGGTCGTGCAGTGATTGGCTGGGCCGTACAGCATCATCCTGAGTATAAGAGACCTGGAGCCGCCCTGCTCACCGCATTCTGTTCCTGTTTCAGCGAGATTAGGGAGAGCTGGTGCCGAAATAAGGTCAGAATAGTGGTTTTTAGAGGTAGTGTAGGTCAGGGGTGTCAAACTGCGTTCCTCGAGGGCCTCAAACCATGCGTGTTTTCACGATTTACTTCTCATTGCACAAGGTGCTGGAATCATTCTGTGCAAGTGATTAAATGATCACCTGTGCAATACAAGGAAATCCTGAAAACATGACCTGTTTGCAGCCCTTGAGGAATGCAGTTTGACACCCCTGGTGTAGGTCTGCAACTCTTACATCCACAACGCCTGAGAAACCAACAGTCCTTTTTAGGGCTAATTCGTGGGTCCCGATATTGCAGAGCTAGGTAGGCAGGGCACAGCATATCCACATCAGTGCAAGACCTGCAGGCACTGTATGTGCGTCCATTGCTCCCACTGCATCCTTCCCAAAGCTCCATAACTGTCTGCTGCTGCAGCTTCTTTACTATATACCTAGTTTTTTTTTCTCCAAAAATTCACCCCCCTCAAAAAAAATATACAGTCTGTTTTGTCAGTGTCAGACTGAGGCCCGTAGACAGATCATAGTTTATCAGGCATACGTAGCATAGTTGTGTGTGCTAGCCTTGTGTCACATTTTTTGTGTGTGTTTTAAATTCACCGAAAAAGGCCTCATATATCTGCGTGCTTCAACTTTGGGAATTGTAGGCCGGTGGACTCTTTTTTTGCTGTCTGTTACTGAAATTATATACAGCACTATTTAGCATAAAAAATATTAAAAAGCCACATATTTGCGAGTGTGGTATTTCCGTGAGAGCCTTCATATATCTCTGTGCTCCAAGTTTGGTCATTGTAGGCCGGAGGACCACTTTTTTTGCTGTCTGTTACTGAAATTATATACAGCACTATTTAGCATAAAAAATATTAAAAGGGCACATATTTGCCAGTGTGGTATTACCGTGAGAGCCCTCATATATCTGCTTGCGCCAAGTTTGGGCATTGTAGCCCGTTTTGCCACTGTTTTTGCTGTCTGTTATTCTATTTATATACAGAACTATTTAGCATATAAAAAAATAAAAGGGCACATATTTGCTAGTGTGGTATTTCCGTGTGAGCCCTCATATAACTCTGTGCTCCAAGTTTGGTAATTGTAGGCCGGTGTACCACTTTTTTTGCTGTCTGATTCTGTAATTCTATACAGCACTGTTTAGCATATAAAAAAAAGGCCACATATTTGCCAGTGTGATATTTCCGTGACAGCCCTCATATATCTGCGTGCCCCAAATTTGGACACTGTAGGCCAGTGTACCTCTTTTTTTGCTGTCTGATACTGTAATTCTATACAGCACTATTTAACATATATATATATAAAAAAAGGCCACATATTTGCCAGTGTGGTATTTCCGTGACAGCCCTCATATATCTGTGTGCTCCAAATTTGTCTTTAGAAATACCCTGGTATAGGGAAAGAGGGAAAAAAGAGACAAGTGCGGCACTTCCTCTGCGTGTAATACAATTTTACCAACAGTTAAAAAATTATTTTAGTTGTGGTTATGCTCACCTTCTATCGGTAAGAAATGCACGTTGAGATTCTCAAGGAATCAATTCTTTAGGCAACTCTTCTCCGTATGTTGGATAATCCAATAAGGTGTGCAGCTCACTTTGGAGAACTATGTGTTGATCCTGCTTCGGATCCACATAGGTGGCAAATTCAAAGGGAAAATAAACTCCAAGCAAATGTGGCGCTAAGCACCTACGGATTTTTTTATTGCATCCACTTCAAGTGAAAAATGTTAATAAAAAATAATTTATTTTCTCAAAATAATAATAAAAAAATATAAAATATATTTGTAAAATATTTTAAAATACAGTACTATTAACATTTTTCACTTGAAGTGGATGCAATCAAAAAATCCGTAGGTGCTTGGCGCCACATTTGCTTGGAGTTTATTTTCCCTTTGAATTTGCTCCAAATTTGGGCATTGTAGGTCTGTATACCTCTTTTTTTGCTGTCTGATTCTGTAATTCTATACAGCACTATTTAGCATATCAAAAAAGGCCACATATTTGCCAGTGTGGTATTTCCGTGACAGCCCTCAGATATATGCTTGCTCCAGATTTGGGCATTGTAGGCCAGTGTACCTCTTTTTTTGCTGTCTGATTCTGTAATTCTATACAGCACTATTTAGTATAAAAAAGGCCACATATTTGCCAGTGTGGTATTTCAGTGACAGCCCTCATATATCTGCGTGCTCCAAGTTTGCTCATTGTAGGCCGGGGGACCACTTTTTTTGCTGTCTGTTACTCTACTTATATACAGCACTATTTTGCATAAATTAACTTCACAAAAAAGCCCCCCAAAATTGAATACAGTCTGTTATGTCAGGCTGGGGCCTGCCTGGTGTTTGGGTTTGAAAAATCCAAGATTTGCAGGAATACTGATCAGATATTATTTCGCTACTAATAAATACATTTGTGTTGAGCATTTGAAATAGTGCAGTAGTCCATTTAAAATGGGCAAGGCAAGGGGCAAGGGACAGGGAAGTGGACGTGATGCTGATGGTGCATGCAGAGGATGAGGCCGTGGACAAGGTGAAAGTGGGCAACAACAAAGACCCACATCTTCTCGCTCGACCTTCCTGTCCCAGTTTCTAGGGGACCACAGCACACCACTATTGAAGCCAAAGCAGTCTGAAATGGTTGTTTGTTGGATAGCAGATATTGCTTCCAGTCAATTAGCCACCGCCACCACCACGTCTTCCACACGGTCAAGTCTGAGTAGCCGTGAGTGTGGCCCAGATATTCCTCATCCTGATCCTCCTTCCTCCCACCATGCCGAGTGCCCTGAGACAACTGATCACACAGTTGTACACTCTGAAGAGCTGATCAGTTTTCCATTTCAAGATTCCAGACTCTCGGCCAGTCAACTTGAAGTGGGGACAGATGAGATTGCATGTAACGATGCCCAAAGCTTTGACCAGCCCTGGTCACATGAAGGTGATGGTGGGAAAATGTCAGAAGAAGTGGACGATGATGAGACACAATTGCCAGAAAGTCAGGAGAAGGAGCAGGGTGTGGATGTGGAAGATGAGGTGGTGGATGATTATGTGACGGACGCAACCTGGCAGGAGGACATGCAGAGAGAAGGCAGCAGCACACATGGGGAAGGAGGCATATCACCCCAACAGGCAGCAAGATGTAGTGTGGTGGCCACAGACAGAAGGCGTGCATCCATTCCCCGTAACATCAACATGAGGGAAGTTGCCATTCCAACTGTTAGATCTTCCTGAGTCTGGTTATGTTTTAAAGACTCTGCCGATAACCCCAAGCACACCATTTGCAGCAACTGCCATGCCCGCATCAGCAGGGGTAGCAAAACAACCAGCCTGACCACCACCAGCATGATCAGGCACATGGTAGCAAAGCACCCAACTTTGTGGCCCCAACCCCAGGCTCCAGGACCACTGCCTGCTGGTCACATCACTGCTTCTTCCACTGTTTTGCATAGAAGCCAATCCCCAGTATACCATGCATGTGAAGATGCCTCTAGCCCTGCACCTGTTGTGGCCCACAGTCAAGCAGCACCATCAGGAAGCCCGTCCATGTATTTGTTCCAGCACAGCGTTCAGTTGTCTATAACCCAGTCTTTGGAACGCAAGCGGAAATACCCAGCCAACGCCCCACAGGCCACAGTTCTCAATTCTAATATTTCTCTTCTGCTTGCGCTAGAAATGCTGCCTTTTAGGCTTGTTGAGACGGAAGCTTTCCGCAACCTGATGGCGGCGGCCGTTCCAAGGTACTCGGTCCCCAGTCACCACTATTTTTCCTGGTGTGCCATACCAGCATTACACCAGCATGTGTTCCACAACATTACCCGTGCCCTCAACAATGCTGTTACAGGGAAAGTCCACTTAACCACGAACACGTGAACAAGTGCTTGTGGGCAGGGACGTTACATCTCACTGATGGCACACTGGGTTAACATAGTGGAAGCCGGGACCCAGTCGGACCTTGGGATGGAACACATCCTCCCCATGCCGAGGATTGCTGGCCCTACGTCAATCAGGGTTGCCCCCACAGTCTACATTCCTGCACCTCCTCCTCTTCATCCTCCATCTCTGAAATCAACACATCAGTCAGAAGCTGGAAGTACTGCAGCACTGCCTCAGCCAAGCGGCAACAGGCTGTGCTGAAGCTAATCTGCATAAGTGACAAACCACACAATGCAGAAGAGTTGTGAACAGCGCTGAAAGAGCAGTAAGATGTTTGGATGACACCGCTGAACCTACAGCCAGGCATGGTCGTGTGTGACAATGGCCGTGTCAGGACTCTGAACATTTTTTTATTACCTTTTGTGCATTACTGCCCTTTTCCAAGATGGCGTATTTGGTCTCATGTGCACTGTGTCTTCCTGCTATAAAACTCCACCCCAGCCTTCAGTCTGTGCTAGAGTATTCTGCCTTGTATCCAGCTCCAGACCCTGGTGACTGCCTGGCTATATACCTGATCCTGTGAACCTGTGTGGTGATCCTGCTACACTGCTCTGAGTTCCTGCTGCATACACCAGTTTCCAGTAATCCTACTTCATCTGCTGCTTGTGTTTACTTCCATCTGCATTTGCTGGACATGTAAGCTGTTGCTGCCCTGCAAAAACCTGAGACTATTACCCAGGCCTCCCTGGTTGAGCTAAGATATTATTTGAACTGCCTTATAAGCATATCTATCTGTGTTTGGACTAAGCAAGGATTTATTCGTGTCAAGTATCCTCAAGAATAATTGTGCTTCATAGACTTTCTGCGTGATTGCATTTTCCTCTGAAGTTTCCTATAGACTGCTAAGCTGCGTTTAATATTTACAAAAAAGTGTTGTGGACTTGAGTTTCTCTCTGCATCTGTTTGAATCACCGTGTGATAATATAGACATTACCACTTATAAAACTGTGTCCTGTAGTTGTCTTGTTCCATGCAAAGAGTCTCCTGAGTTATCCCCTATATTAGTTACAGGATACTCTAGCCTAAGAAAAAATAAAAAAAAGGAGACTGCTGGAACAATGACTGCAGAGAGCAGATTAGAGCAGGTGTTTTCCATAATTAGATCACTGCAGAAAGATGTGGAAGGTCTGCAAAAGAAGTTTGGAAGCTTTGAACACAATCAACAAGTGTTTGGACAGACTTTGCAGGACTTAAGCACCTGCATGGCAGCCCAGGAAAACAAACTTGCTGGCATAGAGTCCAAGTATGGACGGGCTTTTCAGGACATAAGCACGCAAATAGCTGCACAAGCAACTTTACCCTCTGGGCAACCGCCACCAGCTAGCCCACCTAAGTTGCCCCCATTCAGATTTAATGGTGATCGCGACAAATTTCGTGGCTTTGTGAATCAATGTATGCTATATTTTGATGTGCATGCTGACCGTTTTCCTAATGATAGATCCAAAGTATTGTGTGTAATAATGCTGCTGACCGCACGAGCGCTCGCCTGGGCGAATCCGATGATTGAGTCTCGTGACCCACGGTTAAATAACTTGGATGATTTCTTGGCTGCTATGGCATTAATGTTTGATGATCCTAATCGCCGTGCAACCACTGAATCTGCTTTATTGTCTTTACGCCAGGCTAAACGTTCTGTTATTGAGTATGCTACTGAATTCAGGAGATTAGCGGTAGATACCAATAGGGACAGTTATGCACAATTGCCTATTTCTAAAAGGGGTCTGTCTAGTATTGTAAAAGATGAGCTAGTTCACTCTGAGTCACCACAAGAGCTAGAGACATTTATACAGCATTGTGTGCGCATTGACATTCACCTTACTGAGCGTAGGCAGGAGAAGTTTGCTGCATATAACTGTATTTCTAACTTTTCCCTTCCTTCCAAAGAGCCTGCAGGTAAAATATCTCGGGAGGTGGAGGAGGTGCCCATGCAAATTGATTCTGTTCAGAGGCGCGAGATCAATGAGCGCCGGGAGCATCGCCTTCGTGAAAGTATATTTTTCTACTGCGGCCAGTCTGACCACTTCTTGATCAATTGTCCTATGTTATGATCCTTAGTGGCTGAGGATCACAGAATGAACTAGCTAAGTTACTGAACATAGAACGAGCTCTAGGGAGGTGGTAACTGGACTGACCGCAAAACCTGATCCTAACCAAACACACTGAAGGTAGCCGGTGAATGTGCCTAAATTCCTGGACGTCTCGACGCAGCCTGTGAAACTTGCTACCCCTATAGAGAAAGTAAGACCTCACTTGCCTCAGAGAAATGACCCCAAAGATATAGTAAGCCCCCAACAAATATTAACGGTGAGGTAAGGGGAAAATACAAAACGTAGAAATAAAAACAGATTCAGCAAATGAGGCCCACTAATACTAGATAGCAGAAGACAGGCAGGGAACTGTGCGGTCAGTAAAAAACCCTATACAAAATATCCACGCTGAGAATACAAGAACCCCCCCACCAACTAACGGTGTGAGGGGAGAAACTCAGCCCCTTAGAGCTACCAGCAAGCAAGGAAATCACATATTAGCAAGCTGGACAAGGACAAGAAAATAACCAAGAAAATATTGAACACTAATGAGCAAAAAATAACCTAACAGAAAACTTAGCTTCTCTTGGAGAGACTGATAGCGAAGGAATTCAGGAGGATCAAGATAGCACTGAATACATCGACAGCAGGCAAACACTGAAAGTCCAGGTGAGCTAAATAGGAAAACAGCTAACAGATAACGAGACAGCTGATCCACCTCAGACCTGCAGAAAGACACAAAGAGCCACCAGATGGAGCCCAAAGACAGCACCTACACAGTACCACTTGTGACCACAAGAGGGAGCCCAAAAACAGAGTTCATAACAGTACCCCCCCTTGAGGAGGGGTCACCGAACCCTCATCAAAACCCCCAGGGCGATCAGGATGAGCCACATGGAAGGCATGAACCAAATCGGCCGCATGAACATCAGAGGCGACAACCCAGGAATTATCCTCCTGACCATAGCCCTTCCACTTAACCAAATACTGAAGCCTCCGTCTAGAAATACGAGAATCCAAGATCTTCTCCACCACGTACTCCAATTCGCCCTCAACCAGCACCGGGGCAGGGGGCTCAACAGAAGGAACCACAGGCACCACATACCTCCGCAACAAAGACCTATGGAACACGTTATGAATGGCAAACGACGCTGGGAGGTCCAAACGAAATGACACCGGGTTAAGGATTTCCAAAATCTTATAAGGACCGATGAAGCGAGGCTTGAACTTAGGAGAGGAGACCTTCATAGGAACATACCGAGAAGACAGCCATACCAAATCCCCAACACGAAGTCGGGGACCCACACCGCGACGGCGGTTGGCAAAGCGCTGAGCCTTCTCCTGTGACAACTTCAAATTGTCCACCACATGGTTCCAAATCTGCTGCAACCTATCCACCACAGAATCCACCCCAGGACAGTCAGAAGGCTCAACCTGACCCGAGGAAAAACGAGGATGGAAACCAGAATTGCAGAAAAAAGGCTAAACCAAAGTAGCAGAACTAGCCCGATTATTAAGGGCAAACTCGGCCAATGGCAAAAAAGTCACCCAATCATCCTGATCAGCAGAAACAAAACATCTTAAATAAGTTTCCAAGGTCTGATTAGTTCGCTCGGTTTGGCCATTCATCTGAGGATGGAAGGCCGATGAAAAAGACAAATCAATGCCCATCTTAGCACAAAAGATCCGCCAAAATCTGGACACAAACTGGGATCCTTTGTCAGACACAATATTTTCAGGGATGCCGTGCAAGCGAATCACATTCTGAAAAAATAGAGGAACCAAATCGGAGGAGGAAGGCAACTTAGGCAAGGGCACCAAATGGACCATTTTGGAAAAACGATCACACACCACCCAGATGACAGACATTCTCTGAGAGACTGGAAGATCCGAAATAAAATCCATGGAAATGTGCGTCCAAGGCCTCTTCGGGACAGGCAAAGGCAAAAGCAAACCGCTGGCATGAGAACAGCAAGGCTTAGCCCGAGCACAAATCCCACAGAACTGCACAAAGGAACGCACATCCCGCGACAAGGAAGGCCACCAGAAGGACCTAGCCACCAAATCTCTGGTACTAAAAATCCCAGGATGGCCTGCCAACACCGAAGAATGAACCTCGGAAATAACTCTGCTGGTCCATCTATCTGGGACAAACAGTCTCTCTGGTGGGCAACGGTCAGGTCTATCCGCCTGAAATTTCTGCAGCACTCGTCGCAAATCTGGGGAAATGGCAGACAAAATCACTCCCTCTCTGAGGATACCAGCCGGCTCTGAAACTCCCGGAGAGTCAGGCACAAAACTCCTAGAAAGAGCATCAGCCTTCACGTTCTTCGAACCAGGCAGGTACGAGACCACGAAATCGAAACGGGAGAAAAACAACGACCAACGAGCCTGTCTAGGATTCAGCCGCTTGGCAGACTCGAGATAAATCAGATTTTTGTGATCAGTCAAGACCACCACACGATGCTTAGCTCCCTCGAGCCAATGTCGCCACTCCTCAAATGCCCACTTCATAGCCAACAACTCCCGATTACCAACATCATAATTCCGCTCAGCAGGCGAAAACTTTCTTCAAAAGAAAGCACAAGGTTTCATCACAGAGCAATCAGAGCTTCTCTGCGACAAAACAGCCCCTGCTCCAATCTCAGAAGCATCAACCTCGACCTGAAAAGGAAGAGAGACATCAGGCTGACACAAAACTGGAGCCGAAGAAAACCGGCGCTTCAGCTCCCGAAAGGCTTCCACGGCCGCAGGAGACCAATTAGTCACATCAGAACCCTTCTTGGTCAAATCCGTCAAGGGTTTAACCATGCCAGAAAAATTAGCAATGAAGCGACGGTAAAAATTAGCAAAACCCAAGAACTTCTGAAGACTTTTAACAGATGTAGGCTGAGTCCAGTCATGAATAGCCTGGACCTTGACTGGGTCCATCTCAATAGTAGAAGGAGAAAAAATAAAACCCAAAAAGGAAACCTTCTGTACTCTGAAGAGACATTTTGAGCCCTTCACAAATAAGGCATTAGCACGCAGGACCTGAAATACCATCCTGACCTGCTTCACATGGGACTCCCAGTCCTCAGAAAAGACCAAAATGTCATCCAGATACACAATCATAAATTTATCCAGATATTCTCAGAAGATGTCATGCATGAAGGACTGGAACACAGAAGGAGCATTAGAGAGTCCAAAAGGCATCACCAAGTACTCAAAATGGCCTTCGGGCGTATTAAATGCTGTTTTCCATTCATCCCCCTGCTTAATACGCACAAGGTTATACGCACCACGAAGATCTATCTTGGTGAACCAACTGGACCCCTTAATCCGAGCAAACAGATCAGATAATAATGGCAAAGGATACTGAAATTTGACCGTGATTTTATTTAGAAGACGATAATCTATACAAGGTCTCAGAGAACCATCCTTTTTGGCCACAAAAAAGAATCCTGCACCAAGAGGGGAGGAGGACGGGCGAATACGTCCCTTCTCTAAAGACTCCTTTATATAACTCCGCATCGCGGCATGTTCTGGTACAGACAAATTAAAAAGTCATCCCTTAGGGAACTTACTACCAGGAATCAAATTTATAGCACAATCACAATCCCTTTGAGGAGGCAGGGCACCGGATCTGGGCTCATCAAATACATCCTGGTAGTCCGACAAAAACTCAGGAACCTCAGAAGGAGTGGAAGAAGCAATTGACACCAAAGGAGCATTGCCATGAATCCCCTGGCAACCCCAACTTGAAACAGACATAGCTTTCCAATCCAGAACTGGATTATGGGCCTGCAGCCATGGTAGATCCAAAACGACAACATCATGCAAATTATGCAGCACAAGAAAGCGAATCACCTCCTGATGTACAGGAGTCATGCACATGGTCACTTGAGTCCAATACTGAGGCTTATTCTCAGCCAATGGTGTAGCATCAATTCAGTGGAATAGGGAATTCTAAAGGCTCCAGAACAAAACCACAGCGCTTGGCAAACGACAAATCCATCAGGTTCAGGGCAGCACCTGAATCCACAAAAGCCATAACCGAGTAGGATGACAAAGAACAAATTAAAGTAACAGACAAAATGAATTTAGGCTGTATAGTACCAACGGTGACAGATTTAGCGATTTTTCTTTACGCGCTTAGAGCATGCTGAGATAACATGAGTTGAATCACCACAGTAAAAGCACAACCCATTTTGACGTCTATGATTTTGCCGCTCAATTCTGGTCAGAATTTGGTCACATTGCATAGACTCAGGTCTCTGTTCAGAAAACACCGCCAGATGGTGTGCAGATTTGCGCTCTTGCAAACGCCGATCAATCTGAATGGCCAAAGCCATTGAGTCATTCAGACTTGCAGGCGTGGGGAACCCCACCATAACATTCCTAATGGCTTCAGAAAGACCTTCTCTGAAATTTGCAGCCAGGGCACACTCATTCCATTGAGTAAGCACCGACCATTTCCGAAATTTTTGACAATACACCTCAGCTTCATAAAGGCGCTGAGAGAGAGCCAGCAAGGCCTTTTCTGCCTGGTTCTCAAGATTAGGTTCCTCATAAAGCAAACCAAGCGCCAGAAAAAATGCATCCACATTCAGCAATGCAGGATCTCCTGGCGCCAGGGAGAAAGCCCAATCTTGAGGGTTGTCACGTAACAGGGAGATACCAATTCTAACTTGCTGAGCGGAATCACCAGAGGAACGAGGTCTCAAAGAATGAAATAATTTACAATTATTCTTAAAATTCAGAAACCTAGATCTATCTCCAGAAAACAACTCAGAAATAGGTACTTTTGGCTCAGACATAGGACTGTGAACAACAAAATCCTGAATGCTTTGCACCCTTGCAGCAAGATGATCCACACTATTAGTCAGACTCTGAATATCCATGTCTGCAGCTGAACTCAAAGCCACCCAGAGATTAAGGGGATGAGAGAAGCTGGACAGACTCCAGCAAAGGGAGAGGAAAAAAAAAATTGTACTCAGGGCTTCTCTTATCCCACTTCTGCGATGCATTAAACACTTTATGGCCTGCTGTACTGTTATGATCCTTAGTGGCTGAGGATCACAGAATGAACTAGCTAAGTTACTGAACATAGAACGAGCTCTAGGGAGGTGGTAACTGGACTGACCGCAAAACCTGATCCTAACCAAACACACTGAAGGTAGCCGGTGAACGTGCCTAAATTCCTGGATGTCTCGACGCAGCCTGAGAAACTTGCTACCCCTATAGAGAAAGTTAGACCTCACTTGCCTCAGAGAAATGACCCCAAAGATATAGTAAGCCCCCAACAAATATTAACGGTGAGGTAAGGGGAAAATACAAAACGTAGAAATGAAAACAGATTCAGCAAATGAGGCCCACTAATACTAGATAGCAGAAGACAGGCAGGGAACTGTGCGGTCAGTAAAAAACCCTATACAAAATATCCACGCCGAGAATACAAGAACCCCCACACCAACTAACGGTGTGAGGGGAGAAACTCAGCCCCCTAGAGCTACCAGCAAGCAAGGAAATCACATATTAGCAAGCTGGACAGGGACAAGAAAATAACCAAGAAAATATTGAACACTAATGAGCAAAAAATAACCAAACAGAAAACTTAGCTTCTCTTGGAGAGACTGATAGCGAAGGAATTCAGGAGGATCAAGATAGCACTGAATACATCGACAGCAGGCAAACACTGAAAGTCCAGGTGAGCTAAATAGGAAACCAGCTAACAGATAACGAGACAGCTGATCCGCCTCAGACCTGCAGAAAGACACAAAGAGCCACCAGAGGGAGCCCAAAGACAGCACTCACACAGTACCACTTGTGACCACAAGAGGGAGCCCAAAAAGAGTTCACAACAGTCCTAAGTGTCTTAGACGGCCTAACAAGGTGCTAGCAGCAGTAGGGGAGTATGACAACTGTGATGATGAATCTGACATCTCTGAATGTAGCCTGCTTTTAAACGCTGTATTCCATTCACTTTCTATGACTTCACCCCCCAAGGAGCTGAAGGAGAAGAACTCTCACTGTTCTCTCCCTATTAAGATCCTGTGTTCAGGACAGTGTATTTCCAGTGCAGCTATGATTGACTCTGGTGCAGGTGGCAATTTCATGGATATCGCATTTGCCAAGGAACATGGTACTGAAATTCAGCAGAGCCTCTCCAATTACAATGGAAACAGTGAATGGGTCACCTTTAATCTCTGGGCCTGTGGATCAGGAGACCGTACCCCTTGAAATTTTGTTGGAGCCTAATCATCAGGAGCAACTTTCTTTCTTGCTAATTTCTTCTCCTCATTTTCCTGTGATTTTAAGCATTCCTTGGTTGCGTTCTCAGAACCCAATTATCAACTGGGAGACCAAGGAGATTATCTTTCCAACAAGGAGCAACTCAGCGTTAACAGAAGCTGTCCCTGAGTCCACGGCTATGGAACCACATGTACAGGTATTTTCTTTACCTCCAACATATAAAGAGTTCTCTGACATCTGTGACAAGAAGAATGCAGATCAGCTTCCTCCACACAGGCATTATGACTGTCCCATTGAGCTGCTTCCTGGGGAAGCTATTCCTTTTGGTAACGTATAGCCTTTGGCGGCACCTGAGCTTCAAGCCTTAAAGGAGTATATTGATGAAAATCTGGCCAAAGGCTTTATACGTCCTTCTTCCTCACCAGCAGGGGCACCTATATTTTTGTAAAAAAGAAGGATGGGACCCTGAGACCCTGTGTTGACTATCAAGAACTCAATAAGGTAACTGTACGAAACCATTACCCTTTGCCTCTGATTCCCGAATTACTGGAAAGAGTCCGCCATGCTAAGGTGTTCTCTAAACTGGATCTTCGTGGGGCTTATAATTTGGTGCGTATTCATCCAGGGGATGAGTGGAAGACAGCATTCAGATGCTGGTATGGACACTTTGAATATCTTGTGATGCCCTTCGGGCTTTGTAACGCCCCTGCAACGTTTCAACACCTTGCTAATGAAATTTTCAGAGATTTGTTGGACCAGTTTGTGGTGATCTATTTGGACGATATACTAATCTTTTCTGACTCTCTACAGGAACATGAAGAACATTTCAAAACTGTTTTAAGATGTCTGAAAGAGAACCATCTGTATATTAAGCCAGAGAAATGCGAGTTCCATCGTTCTGAGATACAGTTCTTAGGTTATATCATCTCTCCCGAGGGGCTGAACATGGAATCTGGTAACATTCAGGCTATCCTTGACTGGCCGGTACCTAAGAACGTTAAGGAGGTCCAATGTTTTATTGGTTTTGCAAATTTCTACAGACGCTTCATTTGAAATTTTTCTGATATTGTCCGTCCCATTACTTCCTTGACAAAGAAGGAAAAGCCCTTTAAGTGGTCATCACAGGCTCAAGAAGCTTTTGATCGGCTTAAGATCTGTTTCACATCAGCACCGCTGTTGATACACCCAGATCCAACACTTTCTTTCATTGTGGAGGTGGATGCTTCTGATAATGCTTTGGGGGCTATTCTCTCCCAAAGAACTGGAGAGAAGGGTCTGCTACATCCTTGTGCTTTCTTTTCCCGTGGACTAACCTCAGCAGAGAAGAATTACGACGTGGGAGACAAGGAATTGCTGGCTATTATTGCGGCTTTCAAAGAATGGAGGCATCATCTGCAAGGAGCTGCACAACAGATCATAGTGCTGACTGACCATCGCAATTTAGAGTTCCTTAGATCCGCTAGATGTCTTTCTCCTCGTCAGGCTCGTTGGAACTTATTTTTAAATCAATTTAACTTTGTTATCTTGTACCGTCCAGGCTCTCGTAATGGGAAGGCTGATGCTTTATCCCGAATCCATGCTGCAGATTCTGTACCTGGAGCCCCATCCAAGACCATTCTATCTGATGCCAATTTCATCGGAGTTATCCACGATCAGGACTTGTGGAAGGAGTGCAGGGAGGCCTATGACAGTGATGTATTTCTGGCCAACCCACCTGTGGATATTCATCTTGTCTTTAAGGGTGGCATGTGGTTCAGAGATCGACGTATCTACGTCCCTGAGGTCGTCCGTCTGCAGATCCTCAAGTTGGTACATGACTCCAAGTTGGCTGGTCACAGGGGGTACAGAAGACACAAGAGTTCCTGAGCCGATTCTTCTGGTGGCCAACTTGCCTGAAGGATACCAAGGACTATGTTCTCTCTTGCAAGGTATGTGCTCATTACAAGACTCCTCATGTGGCGCCTACGGGTCTTCTACAACCATTACCTGTTCCATCCCGCCCTTCGGGGTCTATATCAATGGACTTTATTGTGGAGCTGCCTACATCGGGAGGCATGAATACAATCATGGTGGTAGTTGATCGCCTGACTAAAGCTGCTCATTTTGTTCCATGCACCGGCCTCCCCTCAGCTAAAGATACAGTGAACTTGGTTATACAGAATGTCTTTCGGTTGCATGGGGTTCTGGATGAGATCATCTCTGACCGTGGAGTACAGTTCACTTCAAGATTCTGGAGGGGTTTTGCTCTGCACTCAATATTAATGTCTGTCTCTCTTCCGCTTACCATCCCCAGACAAATGGTCAGACTGAGCGTACCAACCAGACGCTGGAACAATATCTAAGATGCTATGTCTGCCATCTCCAGGATGATTGGTTGGAGTTGCTGCCGTTAGCCGAATTTTCATATAACAATTCTCAGAGTGCCTCCACTAAATTTACACCTTTCTTTGCCAATCTGGGTTATCATCCGTGTATCTTACCTAGGTCTCCAATTAATTCTCCGATTCCGGCAGTGGAGGAAAGGCTGACTGCGATGAGGCAAAATCTGGAGGTTCTGAAGGAATCCCTGACCACAGCTCAAGAACATTATAAGAGATCGGCTGATAGATTCCGTAATCCTGCACCCACGTTCTAGGTAGGAGATTCCGTGTGGTTAGCAACTAACAATCTGAAGTTAAACGTTCCTTGACAAAAACTTGGACAGAAATTCATTGGCCCTTTCAAGATCAACGGTATTGTGAGCTCTGTGGCCTGCCGGCTGAAGCTGCCTGGGACTATGAAGGTGCATCCAGTTTTTCATGTATCTTTACTAAAGCCAGTATCTCCTAATACCTTCCAGGGACGTGTTGTGCCACCTCCGCAGCCTGTGGTGATTGATGGGCAAGAACAATTTGTGGTGGAGGAAATTGTTGATTCCAGGATTCGCAGGAATCGGCTCCAATATCTGATAAGATGGCAGGGATATCCCCCTGAGATGTATTCTTTCATGGCAGATCTCTCAGGACCAGATAGATTGTATAAACAGGCCTTGGGCAATTTAGCATTAAAAACCAGGTCTATAGTACAATCAAATGGGTGGTGTGGTGGTAAAGCCTCAGCCTCTTTTTCCGAGAACACATCCTCAAAGTCTCTCAGGTGCTCCGGAATACCCTGGAGACTGACGGATGACACAGACACCGAAATAAGGCAACATTTAGAACAATTAAGTCCCCACTTTACAATATCCCGGGACCCCCAGTCAATAACCGGGTTATGTAGTTGTAACCATGGAAAACCTAACACCAGTCCAGCCGGGAGACTGTCCAGGACAAAGCATGACATATACTCCTGGTGTAAGGCCCCCACCTTGAGGGTAAACTCCTCAGAGATTAAATTAACCCCATTCTTTGTGATAGCTGAAGAGTCGATAGCCACAAGTTTAATGGGAGTCTCCAGCCTAACTGTCCCTAACTTACAGGTGGCCACCAGTTTGGAGTCAATAAAATTCATGGAGGACCCACAGTCCACAAAAGCCGAGATAGCAAACACACAGTCCATAACAGCTTGTTCCACTTTCAACAATATCTTTGAAAATGAAGAAAAAGGTACCTGTGAATCTGGGTGACCACCACGACAATCACCCAGACTCAGTCACTTGTTAGTCGGTGAGCAGGAAGGACAGTCCATTTTCAAATGTCCGGGATCTCCACAGTGAAAACAGAGTTTGCCAAGTCACCAACGTCTCCTCTCTTTTTCTTTGAGAGTGATGGCTCCCACTTCCATGGGCTCAACAGGTGGCAAAGACTCTGGCTTACTAGGAAGGAAAGGAGCATCCCATTGTTTTTTGCTCATGTTTAATGTATTTGTCTATATTTGCCCCGTATTTCACATGTAAAGCGCCATGGAATAAGTGGCGCTATAAAAATGAATAATAATAATAATAATTGCATGACTCCTCTCTCTCGTAACCTCCGATCCATGCAGACAGCTTGAGTCATGGCCTCTTCCAAGGATCTGGGGGAAGGACGGAGAGCCAGAGCATCCTTTAAATGTTCAGACAGTCCCCTCTGGAACAAACACCTGAGAGCCGAGTTGCTCCAGGAAACCTTTGAAGACCACCGCCGGAACTCCGAAGAGTACCACTCGGCTGAGAGTTTACCCTGAGAGAGCCCCATAATAGTGTCCTCTGCCAGTCTAACATGATCAGGTTCGTCATATATCAGCCCCAGAGCATCAAAGAACATATTCACAGACATTCTTTCAGGGGCGGTCGGAGGTAAGAAAAATGCCCACGACTGCGGACCCTCCCGAAGTAAAGATATAACTATCCCCACTCGCTGATTCTCATCCCCTGAAGATCGTGGTCTAAGGGAAAATAATAGTTTGCAACTCTCCTTGAATGCGTGGAATTTTTCCTTCTCACCAGAGAATGTGTCAGGTAGTTTAACAGAGGGTTCAGGAGACTGCAGAGAAACATCAGTCATCTCACCTGACTTACTGACAGAGGAAGAGGAAACACCCTGGATTATCTTAACTGTCTCTGCAAGCTCCCTCTGCACCTTCTTCTGAGAGGTAGTCAAGGTCCTATGCTCCATGGATAATGTCTGCATCTGTGTCAGGTTAATTATTTGATCCACCAGCGTATGCAGCGGATCCATGAACAGAGAGAGAAAAAAAAGTGTGAAATCTCTTTTAAATGTTTCAGGGTCAGTGATAATGTCACGCTGCAGCAATGCAGGTATGTGCAGACTCCAGAAGGGAGAGTAGGTGACAGAAAAAGAGGTCACACTTGCCGCAGCGCAGCCCAGTGCACGTTGCACTGCGCCACCAGGTGGCGACAGAGAGTGGTCAAAACGAGCCAAGTCAGTAACGGTCAGTAAGCGTATAGTTTAAAAGGGAAAACAGAACTCGTGGTCAAAATACAAGCCGAGGGTCAGAACCAGCCAGGAGCAAAGGTACCAGAGACGTGAGACAGAGAACGGAGTCAGAGTAAGCCAAAAGGTCAAAAAGCCAGACAGACGTGTGGTAACAACGACGGAAAACAGAGACGAAGTCAGAGTTTTAGCCGAGTCACAAATGGAGGGGATACACACCAGAGTCACACTAGGTCAGGTACAAGAGACAGGTCAGATACAGGTAAGGGAGGTCAGAGGCAAAAGGAACACAGGGGATTCACAGGTTAGCAGTTCAAACAAGCCCAAAACTATCACTGACACAAGCTGCCAACAAGGGCACCAAGAAATAGCCACTCCCAAATCAAAGAGAGGCAGAAATAGTTAAACCCACCATGACCAGGCCGGAATAAGAGAAACAAAGCAAACTCCGACCCGGATCATGACACCTTGGTTGCGTTACCACTCTCCACATATAGAGTAGTCCTCTGGGAGAATTCTGGGATGGAGTAAATCTTGTGAGGGCAGATGTCTGAGGGAGTGTGTTCAGGTTGCCACAACAGAGGTACCCGCAGATCTTACCTCTCTCCCCAAACACTATTGGTCTTATGCAGAAGTATTCTCCAAGAGAACTGTAGAGACTCTACAGCCTCTATGACTGTCCTATTGATCTCTTGCCTGGGTCAGAGTCTCCCCGGGGACGAGTCTATCCCCTGTCTCTCCCAGAGACGGAGGCAATGTCCCTATACATCCAGGAAAATCTGGCAAGAGTATTCATTAGGAAGTCAGTGTCACCTGCGGGGGCGGGGTTCTTCTTTGTGCAAAAGAGGGACAGAGAATTACGTCCATGTATTGACTACCGGGGTCTTAACGCCATCACCGTTAAGAATAAGTACCCTGTGCCTTTGATATCTGAGCTCTTCGATAGACTATGTGGGGAAAGGGTATTTACTAAGTTAGATCTGCGGGGTGCTTACAACCTGATTCGCATCCGTGAGGGGGACGAATGGAAGACGGCTTTTAATACCAGGGATGGGCACTATGAGTATCTGGTGATGCCCTTTGGGCTCTGTAATGCCCCAGCCGTCTTCCAAGACTTTGTGAATTACATCTTCTGGGATATGCTCTCCACCTCGGTGGTAGTCTATCTGGATGATATTCTCATCTACTCTCCAGATATAGATTCCCACCGGAGAGATGTTTGCAGAGTCTTCGACCTCCTACGGGTAAAACTCCCTCTATGCCAACTTGGGGAAGTGTCTGTTTGAGCAGGAGTCCTTGCCTTTCCAGGGTTATATAATCTCAGCTCGGGGATTAGCTGTGGATCCTGCCAAACTACAAGCAGTGATGGACTGGCAGGAACCTCATTCTCTCAAAACGGTGCAGCGCTTTATGTGGTTCATTAATTACTATCGCCAGTTCATTCCCCACTTCTCCACTTTGGTAGCTCCCTTGGTAGCCCTCACCAAGAAGGGTGCAAATCCCAAATTGTGGTCGGAGGAAGTCTCCAAGGCCTTCTTATCTGTTAAGTTCCATTTTGCTAGTGCTCCCATTCTGCATCATCCCGATGTAGATAAGCCCTTCATTATTGAGGTGCATGCCTCATCCGTCGGTGCTGGAGTGGTCCTCTTCCAAAAGGACGCTCAAGGTCGGAAGCATCCTTGCTTTTCTTCTCCAAGACCTTCACTCCGGCGGAGAGGAATTATTCCATCGGGGACAGGGAGTTGTTGGCAATGAAGTTGGCCTTTTGAGAGTGGAGACACCTCCTGGAGGGAGCTCACTTTCCCTTCCAAATTTACACCGACCACAAGAATTTGGTGTACTTGCAAACAGCCCAGCAGCTAAATTCTCGCCAGGCTAGATGGTCCCTGTTCTTCTCTCGGTTCCACTTCACCCTTTATTTTCTATCCGGGGAGGAGAACATTCGCGCCGATGCTCTCTGCCGCTCTGTGGTGTCATCAGAGGAGGAGGAGGAGCCTCGGCTAATTGTCCCCTCCGAGAGTCTGAGAACTGTGGCTCCGGTGTCGCTAGAGTCTGTGCCCCTGGGCAAGACATTTGTGCCATCTAATTTGCGACCGGAGGTTCTCTCTTGGGATCAATCGTCCAGGGTGGGTGGACATTTCGGGATCAAGAGGACATCAGAGCTTCTGGCGAGGACGTACTGGTGGCAGCACATGGCCCGTAGACTATATTTGGGCTTGCGTCTCCTGCACCAGGAATAGGTCTTCTTGAAACTGGCCTGCTGAGCTACTTTACCCCTACCGGTGGCTGATAGGCCCTGGGGGATGGTCGGGATGGACTTTGTGGTTGGCTTACCCAAGTCCTGTAGCTGAACCATTATTTGTGTAGTTACCGACCATTTCTCTAAAATGGTGCATTTGGTGCCTCTCCCACGGTTACCTTCTGCTCGGGCCTTGGCGGCGTTGTTTGTCAAACATGTCTTCCACTTCCACGGTATGCCTGATAAGATTGTCAGTGACCGGGGTCCCCAGTTTGCGTCTCGGTTCTGGAGAGAGCCTTGTCGCCTACTTAGTATTGAGCTGAATCTCTCTTCCGCATACCATCCCGAGATGAATTAGTTCGTAGAGAGGGCCAACCAAACCCTGGTCACATACCTACGACATTTTGTCTAGGCCAGGCAGGATGACTGGGCATCCCTGCTACTGTGGGCGGAGTTTGCCTTGAACAACGCGTAGCCGACTCCACTGGGCAGACCCCATCCCTCCTTAATTACGGCCAGCATCCGCAGGTTCCTGTGCCCATGCCCGTGTCTTCTGCCGACTCTAGGGACATCTGGGACTGCACACAGGATGCCATCCGGGTCTCCAAGGAGAGAATGAGGGTCTCTGTCGATGCATATCGGCGCCCCGCTCCAAACTTTGCTCCTGGCGACTTAATGTGGCTCTCCGCCCGCAATATAAGGCTGCAAGTTGAGTGCACTAAGTTTCCACCTCACTACTTAGCTCCCTTCAAGGTTCTGGAACAGGTTAATCCTGTGGTCTACCGTCTGGCTCTTCCTCCATGCCTGGGTATCACCGACACCTTTCATGTGTCCCACCTAAAGCCCATTTACATGTCCCGGTTTTCTGAGTCATCTGCCGGGACATCGGGTTCGTCCACAGATGATTAAGAGGGGAACACTATCTTGGGGTGCAAGGTGGTACGTGGCAAAAAGTTCTATCTGGTGGACTGGAAGGGTCACGGCCCAGAGAACAGAATCTGGGAACCTGTGGAGCACATTCAGGCTCTGCTGCTCATTGCAGCCTTTGAACGTAGCAAGGCCCAGGGAGGGTGGTAATGTTAGGTGCCGAGTTCCCGCCTCTGCACGGGAGTGGAGCCTGCTCAGTGGAGACGTCGGTCCCAGCGTCTGGGTCAAGCTGATACTGTGCGACTGGTTACTGTTGCCCTTCCCGGCTCTGTCTTTGTAGCCAGCACTGATCAGCAGCGAGCAGGTCTTTCTGGGACTAAGTCCTGCTTTTCCCATACTGAGCAGGCCCACGGGATGACCTCCCATTGGAGGTCGGGGGTCACATGCTCAGGTTCTGTTGCGGCTCCTATTGGATCATCTGGAAGGTACCATAGCACTGCCGCTATAAAAGGTTCGCATGGCAGCTCGGCCATGCGCTAGTGTATACTTGAAAACGTGTGTGTGAAGATGTGTGAAAGTCGCTCATTAATCATCCCCCTTCCTAGTGTTGTTGACTGCTCGCGTATGGTGGATGCTTGCTATCTAACACTCGATAGTGCTATCCTACCCTAACACACGATACAGCGTCTTATTGCTGTGACCGCCAGTGCGGCGCCGTGCGCTATTAGAGCACTTTCCTGACCCAAGTCTGGGTGGTTAGTGGCGTCCGCCAGAGCGGCACTGCACGCACTCTTGTGCATTAAATTATTATTTTTGTTAAAACTCTGACACCCCAGTAGCGGTGTCGAGCGCAAGAGGTCTAGAGGAACTCTTTTCCTGTGTCTTGGGATAGAGTTCTGTGACTCCTTGCTTGCGCTCTTTGTGCGGTACCGCGGCCCTGTGACGCAACAGGGTTCGCTTCTTTCATACCGGGTGAAGCTAACCCGTGTGTGTATCCACATTATACCGCCATATAGTCCATCATTACTCAGCAGCAGGTTACACTGCATGGTGGACCCCGGGCTGCGAACGCACCTTATACCATCTTCCTAATTATTTTGTGCGTTCCGCTAGCCCTAACACCCTATTTTGCTTTTCTTGGAGAGCCACTTACTGGTCAGGTTTAAATGTAATAAAAGCATTTGGGAAAATTAAAGGGCTAAATGTGAATTGGGGTAAATCACAAATGATGCCTAGATGAATAGTTCAAACAGTTTGTCCTTGCCAATGTTTTAATATCTTGGGTTAAATATTACACATGATCTAAAACATTTGTTTCAATATAACTTCCTTAACACAGAAAGTAAGAGGGATAGCTGCTATTGCGCATGTGCCAGCGGTGCCATCTTTCTAGAGAAGAAAAAAATGTCCTTCTCCAAGATGGCACTGCCCATGCCTGCGCAGTTGCAGCTCTCGGCGAGCGCCGAAAACTGCTACTGCGCAGGCGGCACCATCTTGGAGGATGACATTTTTTTCTTCTCTAGCAAGAAGCCGCCGCCGGCACTTGTGCAATAGCAGCTATCGGATCTCAGCTATGTACACCGATAGCTGCTACTGCGCAGGCGCCATTTGTATTTTTTTTATACTCCTCAGGAAAAGCTCAACCACATGTAGTAACTACACAGTAAATATGTGATTATGCTGCAGTACAGGTCTTATGGCTGGTACCTACCTGCAGAAGTTTTTTTTTTATTTAGTATATACAGATATTCTTTATGTATACTAGGGGGCAGGTCAGTGAGGGATCAGTGACCTGTCAGCAGTCTGTATTATGAATATCTAATCAGAGCACCACATGAAGCCCCCCACAGGCCACCCCGGAGCACGAACATATCATAACTCAAAACTGAAAAAAAGATTAAACAACCACAAGATGGATTTAATCCACCAAAATATCATTTTAATCAGTATAAAGACATGACACTGTCTGTAGGTTACTATGCACAATCCTGCTGACAGGATCCCTTTAAATGACCACAGATTTACCACATGCAAGTCTTCAGACATCATTTATTAGCCTATTTAATCAAGCTGACCACACTCTATGCATAGAGAATGATTGCTAATATGATTGTTTTGTGTGTAAAGCACATGTCCTGTCTATAAAAAGACTTGGTGTAGTTCGATGTTATTCGTAGTCCGTATACAGACTTCAGTGCCAGACAGATCCCAAAAAGGAGGTCCCCCTATATAATGTTTTGAGACATTAGAGATTTGAAGCCATAGCGCTAATAAAAATGTCAAGGTGTTGGAAATTTACCATTGGGTATGTCTTTTTAAAAAAAAATCTCAGTCTAATTTACATGAATGCTAGGGATTGAGTTATATACATGCAAAACTAAAATGAGGACCTACGCCCTCTGGCACTAAACTATGATAAACGCTGATTAATACATAGAATACATCAAAGGACTGTTTGAAAGTAAATTTCATTGACTGAGGTATATTAAACTACAAAGAAAAATTCTGAAGAAAGACACTTTTTTTTCCTATCTTTGTTAGTTGTCAAAATTATTGCATTTTTGTATTGTAAAAATACCTTGACAGTACAGCGAAAAAAGTAAAAAAGTACCATATTTTCCGGCGCATAAGATGACTGGGAGTATAAGATGACCCCCAACTTTTCCAGTTAAAATATAGAGTTTGAGATATACTCGCCGTATAAGACTACCCCTCTTCACTTGAAAGGGGGGCCCAAACACCTGGTGTTTGCTGCGCTGTAATGTGCATAGCAGCACAGCAACCACCGCTTCTGATCGGCGGTGAAAACCTCCCCGCAGGTCAGAGAGCCGCGTTTCCCATGCTGTCAAAAGACAGCGTGAGTGCTCAGCTGTGATCGGAGGTATAAGGTTTACCTCCGGTCACTGGTATCAGCTGATTGGACAACTGCTCCCATCATCCAAAACCTGCTGCTGCTAATAACAGCGAGAGCAGAAGCGGTGGATGGGGGTATTCATCAGCTGCTCCTGCGCTGTAAATAAATAATTTAAAAAAAGCGGCGTGGGTTCCCCTGTATTTTTGCTAACGAGCCAGGCTGCAACCCTCAGCTGTCAGCTTCAGCAAGGCTAGTTATCAAGAATAGAGGGTTCCCCACGCCGCATTATTTAATTATTTAAATAAATAATAATTTTTAAAAAATGACGTGGGGCCCCCCTTTTTGACAACCAACCTTGCTAATGCAGACAGCTAGGGGCTGGTATTCTCAGGCTGGTAAGGGGCATGGATATTCCCCCCCAGCCTAAAAAGAGCAGCCTGCAGCTGCCGAGAAAAGACACATCTATTAGATGCGCCAATTCTGGTGCTTTCCCGGCTCTTCCCACTTGCCCTGTAGTGGTGGCAAGTGGGGTTCATATTTGTGGGGTTGATTTACCCTTTGTATTGTCAGGGGACATCAAGCCCACAGATTAGTAATGGAGAGGCATTTATGAGACACCCATCCATTACTAATGCTTTAGTTATATGGTAAATATAGACACAACCAGAATAAAGTCCTTTATTTGAAATAAGACTAAACACAGTTTTCCATTTTTATTTAAACTCCTAATTTAACCGAAGCCCTTGTTCTCCTGTAATAAAACTAAAATATAAAAACATCAATATACCTGTCCATCGTTCTGTCCCACGCTGTAAAGCATGTCTGGGGGATAAACAGTTTTCAACCTGGATGGTGCCAAGATGCGACCGTCCAAGCTGAAAACCACTGGTGAATGAGCAGCCTCAGAGACTGGTGGTGACATCATCGAGGTTACCTCTGGTCAATGAGGCTCCGTTTCCAGCCGGGTTGAACTGCCGTGACCTTGGCGACATCCCTGCTAGCACCATGAGAGTTTTTCTAGTGGTGCTAGCGGGGATCTCACCAAGGTCACAGCAGTTCAGCCCGGCTGGGAACGCAGCCTGAGTGACATCACCGCTAGTCACTGAGGCTGCGCTCGCAGCCACTCATTCACCAGTGCTTCTCAGCCTGAACAGTCGCATCTTGGCACCATCCAGGTTGAAGACTGTTTTCCCCCCAGACATGGATTGCGGCGTGGGGCAGAACGACAGACAGGTATGGTATATTGTTGTTTTATTACTTTTGGTTTATTACAGGAGAACGACAGCTTCAGTGGAATTAGGTGAGGTTGTAAGTATGTATAATTGAGATTATTAAAGAAGTCTGTGTAATTTTTTCAATTAAAAGGACTTTATTCTTGGTGTCTATGTTTTCATGCAATATGACTATGGGTTTAGTAATGGGGGCATCTTAAAGACAGGGCTTGATATCCCCGGTCAATACAAAGGTGACATCAACCCCCAAACTATCACCCTACTTGCCACCGCTACAGTGCAAGTGGGAAGAACAGAGCAAAGTGCCAGAATTGGCGCATCTAATAGATGTGCCTTTTCTGGGCAGTTGCGGGCTGCTATTTTTAGGCTGGGGGGCTTATATCCATTGCGACTTACCAGACTGAGAATACCAGCCCCCAGCTGTCTGCTTTAGCAAGGTTGGTTGTCAAAAATGCGGGGGACCCCACGCTATTTTTTTAAAATTATTTGTTTAAATAATTAAAAAATACGGCGTGGGGTCTATTGTATTCTTCATAACTAGCCTTGCTGAAGCTGACAGCTGAGGGTTGAAGCCCCTAGCTGTGACTTTTGCCTGGCTAGATGACTGGTTAGCAAAAATACAGCAGGACTCACGCCGTTTTTTTTAAAGTATTTATTTACAGTGCAGGAGCTGCTGAGAAACACTCCCATCTGCTGCTCCTGCTCTTGCTGTTATTAGTCACAGCTGACACCAGTGACTGGAGGTAAACTTTATACCTCTGTTCATAGCTGAGTGCTCATGCTGTCTTTTGACAGCGCGACAAACACCCGGTGTTCGGGCAGCCAAACTCGAACAATACAGAACTTTACTGATCGGGTTCGCCCATCTCTACTCCTGAGGACTGCAGTGAAGCGGCGCAGGCACGTATGTGAGAGATCTCAGAGGCAGAGAAGGAGGTAATAGGATACAAGGGCGGGCCAGACGGGTGAAAGAGGCATGTTTTTCTGGGTACAGCACCGTTCTCTCTTTTTTCCATACCCCAGGCATCCCAGACACCTGCAGCTTGCCTCACTTACACCTTCCCGATAAGGCGCCCCCTCACCTCATCGGGAACGCTCCTCCCACCATATGCGGCGACCGCAGATTGCTTCGCACGCCGTCTGTAAGACGACTCCAGGCGATTAAATGACGACCCCCGACTTTTGAGATTTTCAGGGGTTATAAAGTCATCTTTTATGCTGGAAAATATGGTAGCAAGATATGTAAATGATTACCTTAAGAATGCAACACTTCAAAAAGGGAAATTTGGTCTAAGTTCAGAGGCAACAAATGCCATCATGTCAGGAGCGTTAAATTGTCCGTTCTCATCAAACAACTACAAAGCATGTTCCATAGGCGACATTCACTTGTCCATTTACTCATCCATGTACTATGCATTTTTAAGATGGACATCACACTGACCCATGAAGTTTAACGGAACCAATTACACATCCGTTTTATTAACAGATCTGTGTGTCCATTGCTATTCTCATCAGCTTTTGCTGATCAGATGTGGTCATTTTACTCTACTAAAACCATCAAAAACTGTTGAAATACAGAGGACATTTGTTTTACAGTACAGACCAAAAGTTTGGACACACCTTCTCATTTAAAGATTTTTCTGTATTTTCATGAATATGAAATTTGTACATTCACACTGAAGGCATCAAAACTATAAATTAACACATGTGGAATTTTATACTTAACAAAAAAGTGTGAAACAACTGAAATTATGTATTTTATTCTAGGTTCTTCAAAGTAGCCACCTTTTGCTTTGATGACTGCTTTGCACACTCTTGGCATTCTTTTGATGAGCTTCAAGAGGTCGTCACCATTCCCGGTGACTACCTCTTGAAGCTCATCAAAAGAATGTCAAGAGTGTGCAAAGCAGTCATCAAAGCAAAAGGTGGCTACTTTGAAGAACCTAGAATAAAAGACATAATTTCAGTTGTTTCACACTTTTTTGCTAAGTATATAATTCCACATGTGTTAATTCATAGTTTTGATGTCTTCAGTATGAATGTACAATTTTCATAGTCATGAAAATACAGAAAAATCTCTAAATGAGAAGGTGTGTCCAAACTTTTGGTCTGTACTGTACATCTGTTTTCAAAATGCTCCAATGCTTAGTGTTAATGGAAAAAAAATTCAGATGGTTTACCCCCTTCAGTTTTTAAAAGTGACTGAGAAAAAAAGAAAACTGATAGAAACCAAGTTTTTAAAACAGAGGCCAAACGTAGACATAGGAGGAAAACAATGCATTACTTGACAAATGTAAAAATGGAAACAGATGTGTAAATGTAGCTTCATTCAAATTTTTGTCTTTATATTAAAAGGCAATAACTGCTGTACAATCTACGTGATTAATATTTAGCAGTGTTTGAAAAATTGAAATTAATATGAAGATGAAAATACAAGTTGCGTACTCATTTTGATAGAAACCATCAGAATTTCTAACATTTCAATTCATTGCTATTTAAGAAATTAATTCTTACATGAAGAAAAAGAATGGAAAATGGTAAACCTTATTAAAATATAAAAAATTTACCTTCTTCTTAAGAAAAAAAAATAAATCAAAACCAAACTTACTTTCTCCCTCTTGTTGAGTTAAACGTCCCGCCATATTTCTTCCGATTAAGGATGAGAGCAGCAATTTCTGGGACGTATCGGGCAAACATTGCCTGAGTGCGTGGAACGAGAAATAGGAAGAAAAAAAACAAACAAAGGACAAATAGCATGCAGAGAGGTTCGCCCTGCAGCAATGACACCACGCCTTGGTCAATACTTACTTCCGTCCACTAACTGCACTATAAGAACCACCATATTTCTTTCGGTTTCCTATTAACTCTATGATTTCGGGGACGTAGCTGGCAAACATGGCCTAGGAAGGAAGACAGGAGACAGAAGAGAAGACTAAAAAGAAAGAAAGGACGTCTGTTGCAGAAAAGGACACGCTTGACATAGGCGGTGGAATTGGGGGAGCAGCTCCAGCTAAATAAACCAGGTTTGGATGGATTTTGTTTTTACAAATAAGTAGTACATTGTAATGCACTTGCACTACCTACACCAGATTAAAGGAATGAAACCACGGAAATGATTGCTTGTCTAAGGAGTGTTGTTGAGAGATAAAGGTCAGGCTTGGTTTAGTTTATATATGGCCTCTATCTTCCAACTGGCAGTCTGTATTGACAGAGACAAACCTTGTTAGTTCACGTCCTATTGACATGGGCAATATTATCAACCAGTTGTCGATTTACTTATACAATTTGAAAAGGGTAACCAGAGGAATGGAGATTTCCAAAAAAATGCTCCAGCATTATTATTTTATTGGTAATACAAAAGAATCGACATGTCAAAGAATTTGACCTGGTTGGTAGAGCAATTTCCTTCTTCTTTACACTCTAAAACTTGTACAGTTTGTCAGTTTGACAATTCAGAACTGAGGTGTAATAAGAAAACTATAATTAAAATTAAAATTCATCCTTGAGTTACCACTGTCTATATAGTCATGAAATCCTGTACGTTTGTAACTTAGCATCTTCTCTTCACCTTTATTGTTTCATATATATTGCCACCTGGAAAGTGTCAAGAAGCAAGTTTACATTTTTAGACTTTATACATTAACAGGCTATGTATACAAATATTTATAACTACACTATATTATTACTTGTTTCTCTGTAGTACTTTGGGTGAACTGTTCTAAAATGGGCTGATTATCTCATGAACACACTACCGGCATATTAACAAACAATCCACATGGGCAATGAGGGAATCATCAGACCTTCAGCACATTCTAAGCAGTACACCATCATGCATTCACAGCACTTAATGTCAAGATTAGCACAAAAGTACAACTATAATAAGCTAAATGGGCTTATTATGAGGCAGCCAGCCTGCTTCTTGACAGTTTCTATTACCATTTTTTTCCTGCACTGATCATTTTTACCCATTGGCACATCCACTATATAAATAGTGTGGCCACCAAGGACTTAATACAATCCACCCTATATGTACAGCATTAGAATGGTACAGGCATAGGATTAGAGATGACAAATATCCTGGTCATTTAACACTGATCAATAGTGACGTTGCCCACCTCTGTCACCCTATAAACCCCCTGTCAACATGGTAACATAATTCCTAAAGTGGTTGTCTGGTGAAAACTAGTTATCACTTACAGAGGATAAATGCTAACAACTTATTGATCAGTGAGGGTCTGACTGCTGTGATTTGCACCGATCTGCAAAACAAGGAATTTTTAATCTCAACAGGGAACATTTATCACCACTTGAATGGAGTGACAGGGCACATACCTGATTGCTGGTCCATTCATTGTGACGCTGCCAGGAAAAGCCAAGTGATGGTGGAGCATGAGCACTGCTGCTTCATTCAAATGGGAATAAAAGTGCCCTGCTCTGTTCTGCCAGTCGGTTCAGGTCAGCAGAGGTCAATCATCCAATGATCAATAAATTATCTGATGGATAGGCGATAACTTGTTTTCACCGGACCTCCCCTTTTATTGGTTGTCATGGCATTTGGGACCTAATAATGCTTTAAAGGTTTGCCATCTTTGTATACCTATTACGCCATACCAGATGCTGTTATATGTTACAATGACAATGCCTAATATTCTGCAATAAAGAAGTATTGCAGAATACTATTCGAACAATCAAGTCCTTTAACTTGATAAAAAATCAAGTTAAAAAAAATATAAAAATATCACACAAAAAAACATTTTCTACAAAAAAAAATCAACCAAAACTAAAATATTTTCATAACATATAAACTAAAAACTGTAAATTGTTGTTGCTTGTTTATCTTTGATAAAAAACTAAACAAAAATTTGTCTTCCATAAATTACACTAATTAAAACATAATCTCATCCTGCAAGCAAAAAACAAAACACAAGCCCTCATACAGTTCTGTGAGTTAATTTTTTTTGCAAATAAAGAAAAAACTTATATATATATATATATATATATATATATATATGTATATATATATATATATATATATATATATATATATATATGTATTTGGTATTCATATAATCTTATAATTTACTGAGCCACAGAATAAAGTTAACATGTCAGTTATACAGACATAATTGCTGTTTTTTATTATTCAACTGTTCCTCCAACACTCAAAAAATTGTTTTTCAATACATTAGGTGAGGATGAAAAAAATTAAAAGAAATGTTGTGTCCCAAGGCCAAAATAGGCCGTTTCTTTAATTGGGTTAATAGCAAAAAAACAAAAAGAAGTTCAAAAGAAATAAAATACATTATAAAGATATGAGGTTTAGAGGGTGTTATGTGTTCAACATGGTTTTAAAACTTAATCCATCATATAATAAAAAGTTCTATAGCCTTCAAAAATACTTTCTGTATCAATGCAACACTCTAGTCATTCAACGGTTGACTTCATTTTTTAATTACAGGGAATACAAATTATGTCCTGGTCATAATCAACATCATATGGCCAGTGTAGGTTTTGTATCTTCTAAAAAGAAACGATAAAGGTTCCTATTCAATGTATGCAAGCAAATAGCTTGAAAACTGTGAGGAATTGACACAGGGTGTATTACAAATTATTTGATTGACCTATCATTGTACAACAAATTACCATTATTTGCTGAAACCTTAATATTGCTATATCAATTGTTAAAAAGAATTTGTCACCAGGCTTCATAACATAAATGGCATATATTAAACATATCTCCTAGACCTGATGACACTGTTGAATCTGCTCAGTGTCTCTCCTCCCTGCTGCTGATGAAATATCAACTGCTCAGCACAAGCTGCAGCTGTCAGTCAGGCTGGATGTCAGAAACTGAAAACACTTTTACTAATGGACTAGGACTCTTTAGCAGGACTCATAAAATGTTCATTTTAATATCAGGATTTTACAGTTATTCTAGCAATCATTTTCAAACTAGTTACACCAGCCTCATCAAAGCAAAGAGGTTTAGACAGTTTATATTAGGAATACTGGTGACATATATGCTTTAGTGGAAGACTGAGTTTCACTTGTAATAACAGAATAAAATAATAAATAAAATAACACATTTAATCATCAGAATATTTAATTTATTTGTATGTTATTCATATTTCACTGACAATTGTAAGTAGAATTCAGCATTACTTTTATTTTAATTCAATATTTTAATATTTTCATTCCTAAAAATCTGGTGCAGTTCAGTTCAGCAAAGGGCTGATTAACCCTCCTACATGTCTGTCACAGATATGCAATCTCAGCCAAGCCCTGATTACTCAATCCAAGCATGGAGCTGATCTCCCTTTGCCGAGCGTGTTTGAAAGAGCAAAAATATTTGGGTTTACCAAATAATACCCAAAGCGCAAGAAAAAAGGGAGAATGTCACAAAAATCCACAAAAACGAATACATTACAAAAATCGAATTGTAATAAAAAGGAGAAACGACCAGAAGGTGCTTTTCTGTGAATTCGTGGTGTCTGCAAAACATTGCAAGGTGAGATTCACTCATATCAGAACAGAACATACTGGTTAGCTCCTATAATATATATATGTATATATTTTTTAGATTCAATGTTTATTGAAGCTTTGAAACAGGTTACTGAGATAATTTCAAATGGCAAAGGCACAATTAACAAAGTAGCAGAACAAATAGATAATGTGACACAAGAGTCTCGCATGCTTAGAAACTCTGAAGAACCAAATACTACTGGATATGTACGTCCCAAGTCAGCTCTTATATTTGGTGGTCCTGTTCAGTTAACCCATATATTACCTATGAGTTGTCACTAGACATGATCACCATGGCCAAAATATCCTACATCCTTTCCAGATCTAATATTATCACACGTCTCATAATGGCTGCCGAACCTCTGATGCTATTCAACTAGATGCAAACTCAGCCTCCCAGTCACCAGGGTTGAATTAACAAAGTCAATCAAATCTGAAGATCTGACGAACTCTCAAGCTAGACGAACAGAATGCACAGGAATTTCTTGAAGACCTGATCTATTGGGTTCAAATATAAATCTAAGCAAATCATTCTTCTGACCCACACCCCTACTGATTTTGGAGGATGAGTGTCTGTTTCATGCTTTTTTATCTTTGAGTTTAGGAAACTATACAGTGGGGAAAAAAAGTATTTAGTCAGCCACCAATTGTGCAAGTTTCCCACTTAAAAAGATGAGAGAGGCCTGTAATTGACATCATAGGTAGACCACAACTATGAGAGTTAAAATTGAGAAAACAAATTCAGAAAATCACCTTGTCTGATATGGCAAGATTTATTTTGCAAATTATGGTGGAAAATAAGTATTTGGTCATTAACAAAAGTTAATTTCAATATTTTGTTATATATCCCTTTTTGGCAATGACATAGGTCAAAAGTTTTCTGTAAGTCTTCACAAGGTTGGGACACACTGTTGGTGGTATGTTGGCCCATTCCTTCATGCAGATCTTCTCTAGAGCAGTGATGCTTTGGGCCTGTCGCTGGGCAACACGGACTTTCAACTCCCTCCAAAGGTATTCTATGGGGTTGAGATCTGGAGACTGGCTATGCCACTCAAGGACCTTCATATGCTTCTTACATAGCCACTCCTTCGTTGCCTTGGCGGTGTCCTTGGGATCATTATCATGCTGAAAGACCTAACGACGTTTCATCTTCAATGCCCTTGCTGGTGGAAGGAGGTTTGCACTCAAAATCTCACGATACATGGCCCCATTTATTCTTTCATGCACACAGATCAGTCTTCCTGGTCCCTTTGCAGAGAAACAGCCCCAAAGCATGATGTTGCCACCCCATGCTTCACAGTAGGTATGGTGTTCTTTGGATGCAACTTAGTATTCTGTCTCCTCCAAACACAACGAGTTTTGTTTCTACCAAACAGCTCTACTTTGGTTTCATCAGACCATATGACTTAAGACGGGCCCGGACATGTACTGGCTTTAGCAGGGGGACACGTCTGACACTACAGGATCTGAGTCCCTGGTGGCATAGTGTTACCAATGGTAACCTTTGTTATGGTGGTCCCGGCTATATGCAGGTCATTCACTAGGTCCCACTGTGTGGTTCTGGGATTTTTGCTCACCGTTCTTGTGATCATTTTGACCCCAAGGGGTGAGATCTTGCATGGAGCCCCAGATTGAGGGAGATTATCAGGGCCTTGTATGTTTTCCATTTTCTTATTATTGCTTCCATAGTTGATTTCATCACACCAAGCTGCTTGCCTATTGCAGATTCAGTCTTCCCAGCCTGGTGCAGGGCTACAATTTTGTTTCTAGTGTCCTTTGCCAGCTCTTTGGTCTTCCCCATAGTGGAGTTTGGAGTGCGGCTGTTTGAGGTTTTGGACAGGTGTCTTTTATACTGATAACAAGTGCAAACAGGTGCTATTACTACAGGTAATGAGTGGAGGACAGAGGAGCCTCTTAAAGAAGAAGTTACAGGTCTGTGAAAGCCAGAAATCCTGCATGTTTTTATGTGACCAAATACTTATTTTCCACCATAATTTGACAAATAAATATTGCCAAATCAGACAAAGTGATTTTCTGGATTTGTTTTCTCAATTTTGACTCTCATAGTTGTGGTCTACCTATGATGTCAATTACATGCCTCTCTTATCTTTATAAGTGGGAGAACTTGTATAATTGGTGGCTGACTAAATACGTTTTTCCCCACTGTAACTCCTAATCTCTCTTTTTACCCTCTACCCACACCATTACTCCATGAAAACATGATAACCTAGAATTTTTTTTATGGTTTTCAGAGGGATTGTAAAGAGTAAGAAAAAGCAGTTAGAGAAGTTTTAAACCCCCCCCCCCTTCCCCTATACCTAAAACTAATATTGGCTGAACCTGCCAATATTAATGGGTTCGATTGACATTTTAATTTGTATGGGAGGATTGGGAAAGTTATTCTCAAGGAAAATATCAATCAAGCATGTCTGATTTTGAGATGCCAATCGTATCGGTTACCAAAAATTAGCTAGTGCCAGCCAAACAATCATCCAAAACATTGTTTGTTCAACAGCCATCTAATGTGTATGGTGGGCTGTAGGATATCTTTTGACCTTTACAACTTTAGGGATTTTATGGTTGCCAGCTTACATCACGATAAATAAGCTCAACAACAACAGCAGAAATTCTTGCCCTAAAATCCAGGAGAGAACTTTATCAGTGATACAAGCATTAGTCAGGAAAGTCTATGGATGTAAACACTACCATAGTATGTTAATCATTTCACATCTGCATTATATCTGTAAATTATGGTAGTGACCTCATTCTCTGCCCATTGCCATAAGTATAAAGAAACATACTATAGGACTGAGCATTTAAAGAACGGAGGGTGATGTCTGACACTATGACTTTGTTCTGGGCTTTTGTGCTGTTTACCTGCCTGTGGTATAATATGTATATTTTTGTAAGCCTTTTTATATGGATTCTTGCTGCTAGCTATGTTATTTACATTATTAGAGTTTTGTAATTGATTTACACTTTTTATTCTTAATCTTTGGCCAGTGGGGCCAGTGCAAAATAATGGATATTGAAATTTAACTATCATATGATTTTCCTGTATGTCCAAGGTCCCTGTGAATAGTGGCTAGGTTTTTTCCTTGATCCATATCCCTGTTTTAAAATACGGTATGTTTGTTTAATTATGCTTTTTAGTAATTAAAGGGGTTGTCCTGTCCAAATCGATAAGTCTGCAGTCCCTCTGTGTAACTGCAGACTTCTGGATCCCCCAGTGCATGCAATGTGTGCTGCGGGGATTCGCAGGTTTCTGAGACAGGATCGGAAGGTATGTATACTATATACTTACTCCCAGTCAGAGCCCGTCTGGTGAGCGTGGCCTTGCTCCATACATTTGTATTGAGCGAGGCCGTACAGTGGGAGTGGCACAGACGTATCAATTTGGCCAGGACAACCCCTTTAATAAATTAATGTTATTTATTTGATATGTAAATGGGATTTAACTACTTCAGAGTTGGAAGTTAAGGGCTTTTAAAAGTATGTTCACACTAGGAGTATACAAAGATTCTTCCTATTGATTTTCTATGTAATACAGAAGCAGTTTAGCACACGACAAGACATATTTTATCTGGAGCTGATTGCTATAGGGGCACACTTTCAGATATACAGTGCCATGCAGTAAGACATAGAAATACAAGTAGAGGAAAATACCCACAATAGACAGAAAAATGATTGTGGGTCACAGACTTCTAAATAAAATTCTGTTCAAAACATTAAATAATTGTTTAGCATATTGTACAAAGTCTTTGATTAAGATGCAATCTACTTAAACACTATACATTAAAATAATGTACGAACAGAATCTTACATGCAATTTCATAGATATGGAAAAAAACACAGATGGAGAGTTCCTTGGCAATGAATTGCAGTTTCCTCTGGCATTGCTACAGATCCACTATAGAGCATCTGCATATGTTCACTAATTCACTAGAAAATGCACCTCTGGTTACATAACAGATAAAGAAATGTAAAAAAAATGACATTTAAGGAGACATGGCATACTTAATGCCAAACAAAACCGATGGATGTCTATAAAAAATATGCAGTCATCATCATATATATCATAAATATAGATCCATAATAAAAAAAATAGAAAAGAAAAACTGCAAAAAGTCCCAATTTTCATTGGGGACGTCCCTTAAATGTTTGGATCTAGGAAGTTTTGGGGATACATATAAAACAAAACTAAACAGACAAAAAAGTTTGTGGAAAAAAAAGGTGATGCTATTTGGAGGGTCACACACTAGGGAGAGTGGGGTAATAGGGGAAGTTTAGTCTACTTCTCAAATAATACACATAAATACAGAGCCATGTTTTGTCCAACAAACATTTATGACTTAACCTACTGTGGTCAAAGGTGGCTGCTGGATGTACATGTCCTTTCTCAGACTCCATCTGAGAAAGAGCGATGAAATGCAAAGACAGTGCATCCTCAGGGCTTTTAGCATTGACAGGAAGTTGAATAATGAAGGTCAAGGCATAGCCAAAGCGGGTGCAGACAGGGGTGTAAATAGAAACTGTTGGGCCCCATTGTTAAATTTGAAAGAATCCACCCCTTCCAAGCATTGATATGATCCATGTGAAAGTTGTAGCAAGAGTAAAATTGATTACTGACAACCATCAGCATTGCCTGACAAATGGTCTGAGCATGCAGGGACAATAGCACTTCACATATGTATGAATTGCAGGGTGGGGGCATAGGCGGCATCGAACTCCAGACCAAACTGAATTATTCATTCCAAAGTAGACTAGCGTTCAAAATCAAATGTGACCCTATAATAGACAGCTAAACTAAACAGACCCAAGATCAGACTAAAAAAAATAATTTTTCAATGGACCCTATTTACTGCACAAAAGTGCCCGAATGTTTATCAGGATCTTGTGTGCTTGGCCCTAAAGATTTCCGTGTGAGCTGATGAGGCTCAATTATCCATTTGCAACATGCAAAGATTACAGTATAAAAAAATGATGCAGGGTAACTGGTCTTTCACCGGGAAGGAACAACCATGGGAAGGGCAGCATCCAAAAAAGGAAAACCACCTAATCCAAAACATGGTATCCATCCACAGACAGCTGTTTTGGGGTATTTGCCAGTTTCCTACTCCACACTGATGAGGGGCAAATACCCTGAAACAGCTGTCTGTGGATGGATACCATGTTTTGGCATAGGTGGTTTTCCTTTTTTGAATGCTGCCCTTCCCATGGTTGTTCCTTCCTGGTGAAAGACCTGGCTATTTATTGCTTGCGTTGAGAAACACGTGATGGTGTCTCCGCGGCTTTTCTACATGCATTTGCATATTTCCCATAAGGGATGGGGGCAGTGTTCTGGATCACTGCGTTGAGAAACATGTGATGGTGTCTCCGCGGTGTTGGATGTTTTGATCTCCCCGAGGTCATTCATCCTTATGTTTATAGTCCTTTCACTAGGCACTGCTCCTAATAGCCAGTTTCCTACTCCACACTGATGAGGGGCAAATACCCCGAAACAGCTGTCTGTGGATGGATACCATGTTTTGGCATAGGTGGTTTTCCTTTTTTGGATGCTGCCCTTCCCGTGGTTGTTCCTTCCCGGTGAAAGACCTGGCTATTTATTGCTTGCATTGAGAAACACGTGATGGTGTCTCCACGGCTTTTCTACATGCAGGGTAACTGGTGATGGACTTACTACAATTTTTACATTAGAACTTAGGAATTATGCCTCTAAAAAGGCATGCATTTTACACATCCAGCAGGGACTATTAGGGAATATGCACACAACATTTTTTAAGGCTCGTCTGCTCCAAAACTCACCTGAAAGAAGATTAACTAAATACTTAAAAGAACGAACATATGCATTTCAATATGAAAGCAACTTGCTGTTCAAAACTTCAGTCTTTTGAGCACCTTTCAACCACTTCAGGTTTCCAAAGACAGAAAGCGGTTAAAAGGAGTCAGCAGATCATTCTTCAGGTGTTTTCTGAGGGTGCAATATATGTTGTAATACAAGTCAATGGGAAAACTCAAAAGATGCCTAGAAGATGTTTGGACATCTTTTTGAACGTTTGCCAACGTTTTTGCTAGAAAAACTGCTAACAGTTGAAAAAACACCTGAAAAATTGTTGGAAAAACACTTCAAAAACAACAGTGGCTAAAAACTTCAAGACCCTACTAAACAAAGCTAAGAAACACACTTCAGGGGGAAAAAATACCGGCATTTCCTGAAACATCTTTCACTTGAAAAATTTGGCAGGAAAAATGTTGTGCTGACATATCCTTAGATGAACATAAGAAAACTAATAAAAAGTCATGAAAAATAATGTAATGCCAATTAAAAACGTGTAAAAATGAATTTTGTTCATATTAGGATTTATTGCCATCTGTGTCTGTGTGCACTGCCGGAGAGTCGCATACATGTTGGCATAGTTCCCGTGGCATCATTGTAAATGGTCCTATCATTGCTGAATATTGTTATGGAAACAGACTGAAGCACTGGAATTAATGCAAGACTTTGCAACCAAATCTATGACTATGCTCTGACAGTTATAGTTTTTTTTTTCCTACTGTTACAAGATTGATTCCTTTTTTTGGCCATACTATTACTATAGTTACCTGCATATGAATTTTATTGACAAGAGTGTGAATGTCACCACCCCACACCTGCAGAACATTATGAATGAAGTAAGGTATTAGGTGACAAGGAATTATTGGGGTAGACAACTGAACCGGAAAGTATGGACCAGATGATACAAGTAATAACTTGTTAATATAATTTCCTTTCCATTTGTGAAGCAACAAAGTAAACCAGATGCATCGCTGTGATGGATAACCTCCAATCTGCCAATACTTTGACCCAGAGTTAATTCATATTGTTTGTTGGAATAATAAGGGACCATGGGATGACAAAAAGGGGTAATAAGCAGAGAGGGGGTAGTCTGAAACCTCAAAAAAATATTTTCACCAGTACATTAGCATTTGTTTACTTAAACACGTACTGAAGAGACGAGGATCCGCCACTCCAGTATACAGTAATGTTTCACTCAGTAAACAAAAATAATCTCTTAACTAACTGCTTACGAGAAGCCAGTACAAAGCTGTGTCCTATATCTAGAAAGGGCACACGTGAGCAATCTAGCTGTCCCAACACTACAGTATAGATTCTATAGGATCATGAGCATCATTGGGACTCACAACCGCCTCTAGAAAATGGCCTATTTTTGGAACATATGATTGTGGCACAAGTGTTGCTCAATACAAATGAAGCCCAAAGAACATAATTAGCACACATTTCACTTAACAACAAACTGTATATAATTGATACATTGATTAATAGGGATGTCCAACCCCCAAAAATAAGTCTGCAGACGTCAACTGCTGATGAGTACACTTTCGGGCTATCATGTGAATGCATGTAAGTGATTTGCACACTTCCGGTCACGCGCCGATTAGTCTCATCTGGCTTCTCTCAATGGAAGAGAAATGACAGAAGTACAGAAGTCCTGTCAACAAGTGACCATAACTATGTAAATTGGCTACATGTGGTCACATGACCTCCCACCCGCATAAGGAATAAAGAGAAAAGTTGACAGTGTGTAGATCGCTCAACATCACAATTCAGCAGGCTGCAAACCTTTTGTCTTAGATTGGACAACCCCTTTATATATTTTGTAAATATAGCATGAAAACCTGCAGAGCAAGGATCCTCATCCAATGTGAGGTTACGCTAAAAATTTTATAAAGTGACAACTGCGCATCAGACACAGTATGATAAATTTTATTCCAAATGTCAAAGAACAAGTAAGTAGAATTCACTAGGTAGGCTTTTTCAAATTTCTATCTTGTTTAGTAAACTTTACAGGGAACCGGCATGTCCAAAATATTAAAGCTACACTGGAGTTGCCATCTTTCTAGACAAACCTCATTCATAAATTTAAGCAACGCCTACAGTTCTCTCCTTCCTTTGTTAAAGCTTTTCTTCTCAAAGACATCTATGTTGAAGAAGTTGATGGTCCCAAGTTGATCTATCTTCAAGCACTAAAACTTTAATTATTTTGCACATTTGCCATATTCTTTCTCCCACTCCCTGGGGGTTATTTATTGTGTTGACATCAGCTTCTGGCATAAAACAAATTATGATGCATGCCACATGTATGACATCATTGTGACTTTTGAAATTTTCACGTGATGTAAACTATAGTACAGCCTAAATCTGACATACAGTTGTTTCAATTGGCGCATGCTCAGCAAACAATGGGCCAGATTTATTCAAAGGCATGGAACTTTTAATAAATCTGCTGTATTTTACACCAGCACACTTTTTATTAAAACTGGCAGAAAGTACACCAGTCTTCATAAATATCCCCTTACATTGGTTTCAAGATTTTGAAACAAAACAAGTAATCGCCAACAACAAGTATGTTCTGGGAAAGATTCTTATGCTGTTTGTTGCCTCTTGAGTCTATGCCTTCTTTTCTATCACTCACTTCTATCTCCCACAGTGATGATAAATGGTACCAACATTATGAAGCAAATAAGTCATCTCTGATGTACTACAGAACGATAGCAATTGGCATTTTGAGTAAAATAAAATCTATAGTTAAAAAAACACCCCAAATCTGCTATAAAAGTAGCACAGATTCCCACAACTGACCTTACAAAGTGCAAGTTAAGCTTGAAGGGTAAATTTATTATAATTATATACACAGAATTTTAGTAATATTGTTATAATATTTTCTGTTGACACTCAGAAAAGATATAATCAAATGTTTAAAAAGATATTATAAAAAAACTATACTCTGGTGAATGTATGCATACTTCTGCTCGTAAACATGAATAAGGAATAGACTTTGCAGATCTCTCTTAGTTTTGGCTAAAAAAAATAAATATATATTTAGCTAAATACGAATGACCAGGTACAGTGCTTTTGGTTCTAAAATACACCTTTATTTCCAGAATGCCAACCACCTTACTGTATTTCATTATTTGTCATTAAAATAAACTTGCTAGCTGACTCATGCACTGCAAAACCATGGGCAGCACAAATAGGCAGACCCATTGAAAATGCATTCATATATTTGGAAGACATATCTAGAGTTGTCCTAATAGGAGAACTTGATTACTAAAATCGACCTGTCTATGTAATATCTATCTATCTATCTATCTATCTATTTATCTATCTATCTATCCTATATTTTTCTGTCTTACTTTGTTCAGGTCAGCTATAAAAATTGTGCCATTGTATATAGTCCTTTTTAAAAGTTTTAACTTGTTATGTGATGCATATTTCACTTCTGAATATCATTTGTAAGGAGGGTTCAATTTGCTCTGCATAGCTTTATGCAGCTATAAGCCAAAAAAATGATACTGAAAAAATTAAATTCTGTTTACCAAACCGCCGAGAATAAAGAAGACCATGAAGAGTCGGCCAAGAGTGGTTTTTGCATAAACATCTCCATATCCTACAGTAGACATGGTCACCATAAGAAGATAAACGCATTCCCAATATGAGATGCTCTGCGAGTTTCGAAAATCATCCCATGGGTCTCCAGAGTTTTCCACCTGTACAGAAAACTTGTATTAGTAATGCAACTTAAATATATAAAAAATGACAGTAGGAAAGGAATATGGGAGGAAAAATATTGGCAACAAAATATTATAGAAAAAAAGTAAAGATTAGCAATCATTAGAAAGCAACATCCAGATCACTTAACTTTACTTGTGGAATCAGAAAGTCTAAGCAGCAAAAGGAGCTTCTGACTAGAGTAGTTTTTGTTTCATAACTGTACTTGTTACAAGGGGATGAATGTCAACTATGGTATGGCACAAAAGTTGATGTATATTGTCAACTTAGTTTGTACAAATCAGGGCCGTAATGAGGTTATAGCAGTGGCGTATCTAGGGGGGGACAGCAGAGGCATGTGCCCTGGACGCAGCTGGCAGGGGGGCGCAGTCAGGCCGCCTAATGTAGCGGTCCGCAGTGTCTCCCCTGGCAGCTGTTCTCTGTGCCGACTGTTAAGTTGACAGCCGGCACAGAGAAGTTGCAGCGTGCTGGCTCCCAGTATTCAATTGTACTCGTATCTTACCGACACCAGTACAATTGAACATCTGACTGCAGTGACTAGAATGGAGGTGATTTCGGGAGGTAATGGTGTCACCGGAAGGGGCGGGGCCTCCTTCAGTCCAGTGAAGATAGCAGGAAGCTGCTGAGGCTGATGGAGCTGTGTGAGGAGAGGACTGAGGGTCTGCAGCATGCAGCTGTGTGAGGAGATTACCAAGGTGTGTGGGGAATGGGGGGATGATGATGAGGGGCTGTGTAGTGGATGATGAGAGGCTGTGTGCGGAATGGAGGGATAATGATGAGGGGCTGTGTAGTGGATGATGAGAGGCTGTGTGGGAAATGGAGGGTTAATGATGAGGGGCTCTGTAGTGGATGATGAGAAACTGTGTGGGAAATGGAGGGTTAATGATGAGGGGCTGTGTAGTGGATGATGAGAGGCTGTGTGGGGAATGGGGGAATGATGATGAGGTGCTGTGTAGTGGATGATGAGGGGCTGTGTGGGGAATAAGGGGATGAGAGGCTGTGTGGGTGATAATGAGGGCCTATGGGGAATGGGGGGATGATGAGGGGGCTCTGTGGAGAAGCGGAGTGATGAGGGCCTTTGTGGGGAATGGGGGATGATGAGGGCCTTTGTGGGGAATGGGGGATGATGAGGGGCTGTGGGGAATGGGGGGATGATGAGGGGCTGTGTGGGGAATGGGGGGATGATGAGGGGCTGTGTGGGGGTGATGAGGGGCTGAGGGGGAGATGGGTTTGATGAGGGGCTGTGGGGGGATCAGGAGATGGGGTGATAAGGGGCTGTGTGGGGAAAGGGGGATTTATTGTGTGGGGTTGAATTGAAGTGGGGATGGAGGATTTAATGTGTGGGGAGATTTGGAGTGGAGATGGGGGATTTAATGTGTGTGGGAGATTTGAGGACACAAAATGAACAGCAAAGGGGGAGATGGGGGCATATATGAGGAAACAGTACAGGGGAATGAGGGCATGTATGAGGAAATATGTATGAGGGTGATGGGATGTGTGCAGACACAGTATGGGGAGTCAGGTGAGCAGGCAGTATAGAAAGTGAGGGGGTAAATATATGAGGAGACAGTACGGTGAAAAGGGGGATGTGAGAGGAAACAGTATGAGGAGGGAGGGAAATAGTGTGATGAGACAATATGGGGGGAGAAAAGTGAGTGGGCACAGAATAGAAACTGAGTAGTGGGGGCGTAGCATAGAGGGACAGTGTAAGGGCACAGCCAGGAGGGGCCAGTATACCAGGAAGGGGGAGTGTGATGATAGAGTACAGTATAAATACTGGGCCCTATAGGGGGGACACAGTATGAGAGGACAGTGTGAAGAGGGGGCCGGTATGGAAAGGAGAGGTCAGTGTGAAGACATTCTTTGTGGCTGCAGGCTTCTGGATTCTCACAGTGTGCACTGCACGCTGTCAGGATTCTCTCGTGCTGGCGATTTACATACATGCGGTTACATGCTGACTAGACATGTGTGGCCCCACTCAATGAAAATGAACTGAGCGAGGCCGGGCACGTCTCGTCGGAATGTGTTCAGAAGTATACAAATCACATGCTTGTGCTGACATTACCGTCCACCGGCAAGGGAGAATCCTAAAAGTGCGCAGTGCATTAGTTGAGAGAATTCAGAAGCTGCAATGTCAGGATTCAGCTCTGCAGGTTCCAGTAGTCATCACATGGACACTTCACTCATATGTGACTTTCATACTTGTGGTCTTGTGATAACGAGCTTCTCTTCCTGCTTCTCTCAGTTTTTCACTGAATATTGAGAGCATTAGGGAGAGGAGCACATGGGTGCATGACTAAGTGTGCAAATCGCATATGTCCTGGGAGGGGGGCGCCAAACTGAACTCTTGCCCTGGGTGTCAGAAACCCTAGATACACCTCTGGGTTATAGTGTTTTTAGATTATCGCTTCTCTCCTTCTTTAACAATAAAAAATGTTTACTATGTCATATAAAGTTAAGCCAAGGTTTAAGAAATATTAAAAAACAAACTTACTAAATGAATAAAACCCGCAGCTGTCAGCCATGTACTGATAAAAATGGAGCAAAGGTTTACCAGCTTGATGGAATTACTAAAAAAGAAACAAAAAACAACAGATGTATCAAACACGTGAAACAATTTAAATATTTTCTACATGGCGCAAAATGCACAATCTGACATCTGTGAAATTTATCTTGATTACCATTTCTCTTTGGTATAACTAAGCTTTTATGGAGCTGTTATATGACTGAGTGTTTGGGTCTTTAGGTGGGAGGGTAGATCAACGTCTACATCAGATTTTAATGTAAGAATTACATTACAAAATATACATTACCAATTCAAAATATATCTTTCCAAATTCAAATACCCTTGAATTCCTAATTTCTGACTTTACAATGTGTATTTTTCCAGTCTCTATATTTTGATTCGATTAGTATATAAAAAAAATAGTGTGCTTTAAGCTGCAGCCAACATCTGGGGAAAATCCGGATTCGTGGCTTCTCACTAAGCCTGCTCTGCTGCAGTAAACACCCAAGCAATGCCAGTCCAGAGGGCAAGAGATAAGCAAGCAGCTGTATTCCATTCCATATTATTCCGCATCAGGACGATGTACATCTTATAGGAATATAAGGATATAAAAGTGTATTAAGATAACGGAAAAGTACAGCCACACATGAACAGTTGGTTACAACGTGTTCTAACTGCTTAATAATGTAATCATCCCAACTCTATTCCGAAATAAAATGTATGTAATTTTTCAATATACAAATTATCTCCAGAGAGAAAGAGGACTACAGTGCCTTGCGAAAGCATGTTTCAAACATAAAGATACCAAATGTACATTTTTGGTGAAGCATCAACAAGTGGAACACAATTGTAAAGTTGAATGAAATTTATTGGTTATTTTAAATTTTTGTGGAAATTCAAAAACTGAAAAGTTGGGCGTGCAATATTATTCGGCCCCTTTACTTTCAGTGCAGCAAACTCACTCCAGAAGTTCATTGTGGATCTCTGAATGATCCAATGTTGTCCTAAATGCCTAATGATGATAAATATAATTCATCTGTGTGTAATCAAGTCGAGTCGAATATCATATCACTGCAAATCTACCAAGACCCGGCCGTCCCTCTAAACTTTCATCTCAAACAAGGAAGGAGAAGACTGATCAGAGATACAGCCAAGAGGCCCATGATCACTCTGGATGAACTGCAGAGATCTACAGATGAGGTGGGACAGTCTGTCCAGAGCACAAAATTTGTCGTACACTGCACAAATCTGGCCTTTATGGAAGAGTGGCAAGAAGAAAGGCATTTCTCAAAGATATCCATAAAAAGTGTCATTTAAAGTTTGCAACAAGCCACCTGGGAGACAAACCAAACATGTGGAAGGAGGTCCTCTGGTCAGATGAAACCAAAATCGAACTTTTGGCAACAATGCCAAACGATATGTTAGGCGTAAAGGCAACATAGCTCATCACCCTGAACATACCATCCCCATTGTCAAACATGGTGGTGGCAGCATAATGGTTTGGGCCTGCTTTTCTTCAGCAGGGACAGGGAAGATGGTTAAAATTGATGGGAAGATGGATGGAGCCAAATACAGGACCATTCTTGAAGAAAACCTGTTGGAGTCTGCAAAAGACTTGAGACTGGGATGGAGATTTGTCTGCCAACAAGACAATGATCCCAAACATAAAGCAAAATCTACAATGGAATGGTTCACAAATAAACGTATTCAGGTGTTAGAATGGCCAAGACAAAGTCCAGACCTCAATCCAATTGAGAATCTGTGGAAAGAGCTGAAAACTGTTGTTCACAAACGATCTCCATCAAACCTCACTGAGCTCGAGCTGTTTGCCAAGGAAGAATGGGCAAGAATTTCAGTCTCTCAATGTACAAAACTGATAGAGACATACCCCAAGTGACTTGCAGCTGTAATCGCAGGAATAGGTGTCACAACAAAGTATTACGTTAAAGGGGCCGAATAATATTGCACGCCCCACTTTTTGGTTTTTGAATTTCCACAAAAATTTAAAATAACCAATAAATTTCGTTCAACTTCCCAATTGTGTTCCACTTGTTGTTGATTCTTCACCAAAAATTTACAGATGGTATCTTTATGTTTGAAACATGATATGCGGGAAAAGGTTGAAAAGTTCCAGGGGGCCGAATACTTTCGCAAGGCACTGTATAACTCTGGTGCCACCTATTGGAAGTAGCAATCCTAAAAGTCAATATCAATCCTTTAATGAGCTTTGCCAAACCAGAATCTCAATTTGCAGACACGGTGTTGATTCTGGTTTGAGATTCTGATAATCTGTTTTATTGTGACATACTGTACTTTATGATAGTAGTAAAATAATTTGATATGACGCGTTTATTTGTTAAGCAAAAATGGAAATTTGGCGAAAAATTTTGAAAATTTTGCAATTTTTAAACTCATTTTTATACCCTTAAATCAAAGAGTCCTATTGCACAAAATAGTTAATAAATAACATTTCCCACATGTCTACTTTACATCAGAACAATTTTGGAAACATTTTTTTTTATTAGGAAGTTATAAGGGATAAAAGTTGACTAGTGATTTCTCATTTTTACAACAAAATTTTTAAAAAAAATTTTTTAGGGACCACCTCACATTTGAAGTGACTTTGATGGCCTATATAACAGAAAATACCCAAAAAATGACACCATTTTAAAAACTGCACCCCTCAAGGTACTCAAAACTGCATTCAAGAAGTGCATTCAGGTGCTTCACAGGAATTTTGGGAATGTGGGAAAAAAAATAAACATTTACTTTTCTTTCACCAAAATTTTCTTTAGACCTAATTTTTTTTTCTTTCACTAAAATTTTCCATTAGACCTATTTTTTTTTACTTTCTCAGGGGTAACAGGAAAAAATGGACCATAAATTTTGTTGTGCAATTTCTCCTGAGCATGTTGATACCCCATATGTGGGCGAAATCTACTGTTTGGGCACAAGGCAGGGCTCAGAAGGGAAGGAGCGGCATTTCACTTTTCGAATGTAAAATTTGCTGGAAGAATTAGCAGTCACCATGTCACATTTGGAGAGCCCCCTATGTGCCTAAACAGTGGAAACCCCCAACAAGTGACACCTTTTTGGAAACTAGACCCCTTAGGGAACTTATCTAGATGTGCACTGAGCACCTTGAACCCCCAGATGCTTCACAGAAGTTTAGAACATTACGTCTGAAGGCACTAAAGGAGATCACCTTACCAGGTATCACAAACAACACAACACACTTCACTCTCCAGGCCACCAGGGGGAGCTACGCTCCTATCTATTAGTGCACTCCTCACATTTGGGTAAAACTGGTGGGCTGGATAGGAAGTTAGGCAGACGCTGACTGGGCTTCACCCAGGCAGTACCCTGTCAGGCAGACAGAGGGGAAGGAGGAACATCACAGAGTTGCAGACAGAGAGGTCCCTGACAGGGGTGGGATCCTGTCAGAGGCCTAGACGGAAGGTCACGGAGCTGCACCTGCCCCACGTGCGGCAGCATCCTAAGAAAGGACACAAAAGAGAATTGTATTGCGGAGGGTGAGAAACAAAGTCATTGCAAAAGGAGAGGAAACCAGAATGAGTTCTGTCCTGTAAAAGGCTGCCTCCTTCTGAGGCGCAGAAGCCGGTGGCCGGAACACTGAGGAAGCAATTGTCTCCAAGCCTTGCTTCAGAGACCGGCAGGACAGTTAATTCCACGTTAGCTGCCCGACCTTACACCCAGGAGGCACGGTGGCAACTTGTGGGGGCTGGGGCATCGTAGGGCCCCTGTAAAAAGCCTCAGGCCATCAGTCATACGGGTTTGTCCTATCCTTACCATCTGGGGGACAGAGAGAAAAAGAAATAACATCTAGAACACCAACATCAGTTGTGAGGACCTTACCGAGAAGCTCAGCAGGGAGGTACTACAACACACAGGTGCTAGAGGAAGGCTACTGATTTCCACCAGGATAAGGGAACTCTGGATTTGCCTTCAGACCGGCCGGACTCTGCCTACCCTGCAGTCTGTACCCTGGACTGTGGATGCTGAAGCCTTCAGTAAAAGGTAAAGAGACTGCAACCTTGTGTCCTCGTTATTCACTGTGCCTTACATCATCCACCATCCACTATCTACACTCTGGGAAGCCCTGGAAATACACTTCACCTGTGGGAAGGTATACCATCTAGCTGCCATCACATCATCCCCAGTGGACCGCTAAGCAGCGTCGGTCCTCTCTGAAGAGGCAATTTGCATATTTCATTTCCCAGACAAGCATGCATGGCATTTAAGTCTCCTCGCTCATGCATGCCAGGGCTGGCTAGTCAGTCTCCACAAGGAGAAATGCTTCAATAAAGCATGTGATTAGTATCGCATGTACTTAGGACACAAATGCAGCAAAATAATTTCTTGGGCCCATGGACATGTTTGTTCACGTATTTTCACGTTTTTGAAGAGTTAAATAGATTTGAAACTATAAATCTATGATATTTCTCCAATCTATCATATGTTTGGGACATAACAACATAATAAAATCCAAGGTATACATTTTTTAATAGCGCAGTACGATTAGGACCTTAACATTTCTTAATTCAGTTTATTTTTGCAATAATGTGTAATAAAAGCAATTCAAGCATGTAGATATGGATCGCTACCATGGGGCCGTGGGGTACTCGGTACCGGGTCCTTCGGTTCACAGAGGGATGTCACGGTGGCTGACCCGGTCCATGGCCTTTGGACGTCCGTGTAAAAGGGAGAGGTCTTTAAGGGGAATGTTCGTGATGCCACCTGTGGTATTCGGTCAGGGTGACCGACGCTGCTTTAAGGGGTCCGCTGGGGTGATGTTATGGCAGCTAGATTGTATACATTGCCACAGGTGAAGTATATCCCCAGGGCTTCCCAGTGTGTAGATGGTGGTATGATGAGAGGCGCAGAGAAGAACGAGGACACAAGGCTGCAGTCTCTTTACCTTTACTGAAGACTTCAGCATCCACAGTCCAGAGTACCAGATCACAGGGCAGGCAGAGTCCAGCCGGTTTGGAGGCAAGTCCAGAGTCCCCTTGCCCAGGTGGAAATCAGTATCCTTCCTCTAGCGCCAAGGTGTTGTAGTTCCTTACTGTCTAAGGCTTCACATAAGATCCTCACAGATGCAATGTCTCTCTCTCTGTCCCCCATATAGGATAGGACAAACTCATATGACTGGTGGCTTGAAGCGGTTTATAGGGACTCTATCACGCCCCAGCCTCTAAGGGGTGCCACCGTGCCTCCTGGATGTAGGGCGGACAGGTAACATGAAATTAGCTGTCCTGCCGGTCTCTGGAGCAAGGCATAAAGGTTGTTACTCCCTCGGTGTTCCGGCTACCGGGCTTCTGCGCCTCAGAAGGAGGCAGCCTGTGTAGGGCTGGTCCCCTTCTGGTATCAACTCCTTTGCTACGACTTCCTTGCATGCTCGCTGCAATACAGTTCTGCCTTCAATGTCTCTTTCTAGGAGTTGCAGCTCTGAGGGCATGCACAGCTCAGTGTCCTTCTCCTTCAATCTCTGACAGGATCCCACCCGTGTCAGGGACCAACTCAGTGAGCGGATCTCAGCCAGCAACTAACTAACTTTCCTGTTGTGAATTCTGCTCTTGGGCTCCCTCCGGTGGTTATAAGTGGTAGCGCTGCTGTCTTTGGATCATCAGGTGTGTCCACTTATTGCAATTCTGACTGGGCTATTTAGTCTTGCTTGACCCTTTAGTCAGTGCCAGTTGTCCATTGTTCCTGGAGGATTCACATCCCTGCTTGGTCTCTCCTGCTTTGCTGTTCATTTCAACAAAGATAAGTTCTGGCTTTGTTTTTTGCAGTCCACATGCTGTGGGCCTATAGTTCAGTACATTTCCATGTTTTGTCTTGTCCAGCTTGGTCTGTAAAAGGATTTGTTCAGCCAATCTGGTATCTCTGGAGATGCAGATATACCCTCCATATCTTTAGTTAGATGTGGAGATTTTGTATTTTCTGTGGTGGATATTTTCTAGTGTTTTAATACTGACCGCATAGTACTCTGTCCTATTTAGCTAGACCGACCTCCTTTGCTAAATCCTGATTTCAGTCTGCGTATGTTTTTTCCCTCTCCTCTCACAGTCAATATTTGTGGGGGGCTGTCTATCCTTTGGGAATTTTCTCTGAGGCAAGATAGTTTTCCGTTTCTATCTCTAGGGGTATTTAGTCCTCCGGCTGTGACGAGGTGTCTAGGGAGTGTCAGGTACATCCCACGGCTACTTCTAGTTGCGGTGCTAAGTTCAGGTTCTGCGGTCAGTACAGGTACCACCTTCTCCAGAGTACGTCTCATGCTGCTCCTAGGCCACCAGATCATAACAGTACAACTGGCCAACAATGAGTTAATCGCATCTCAGAAGAAGGGAAAAAAAGTGCTGAGCCATTTTTTTTTCTGTAGTCTGTTGTGTCTTTTCTTCCCTCTTTTCCTCTGGGTGGCTCAGGAGTTTGGCGCTGGCATGGATGTCCAGGGATTGGCTTCTTGTGTGGATCAACTTGCTGCTAGAGTACAGGGTATTTCCGATTATATCGTTCAGACTCTGGTTTTAGAGCCTAGAATTCCAACTCCTGATTTGTTTTTTGGGGACAGGTCCAAATTTTTGAGCTTTAAAAATAACTGTAAACTGTTTTTTGCTCTGAAACCCCGTTCCTCTGGTGATCCCATTCAGCAGGTTAAAATTGTCATCTCTCTGCTGCGTGGTGATCCTCAGGATTGGGCATTTTCCCTGGAATCTGGGAATCCTGCTTTGCTTAATGTAGACACCTTTTTTCAGGCGCTAGGGTTATTGTATGATGAACCTAATTCAGTGGATCATGCTGAGAAGACCTTGTTGGCCCTGTGTCAGGGTCAAGAAGCGGCAGAATTGTATTGCCAGAAATTTAGAAAATGGTCTGTGCTGACTAAATGGAATGAGGATGCCTTGGCGGCAATTTTCAGAAAGGGTCTTTCGGAATCCGTTAAGGATGTTATGGTGGGGTTCCCCACGCCTGCTGGTCTGAGTGATTCTATGTCTCTGGCCATTCAGATTGATCGGCGCTTGCGCGAGCGCAGAGTTGTGCACACTATGGCGTTGTCCTCCGAGCGGAGTCCTGAGCCTATGCAGTGTGATAGGATTTTGTCTAGAGCTGAACGACAAGGATTCAGATGTCAGAATAGGTTGTGTTTTTACTGCGGCGATTCTGCTCATGTTATTTCTGATTGCCCTAAGCGTACAAAGAGAATCGCTAGTTCCGTTACCATCAGTACTGTACAACCTAAATTTCTGTTATCTGTGACCCTGATCTGCTCATTATCGTCATTTTCTGTCATGGCATTTGTGGATTCAGGCGCCGCTTTCAACTTAATGGACTTAGAATTTGCCAGAAGTTGTGGTTTCCCCTTGCAGCCTTTGCAGGACCCTATTCCTTTGAGGGGCATTGATGCTACACCGTTGGCTAAAAATAAACCTCAGTTTTGGACACAGCTGACCATGTGCATGGCGCCAGCCCATCAGGAAGATTGTCGTTTTCTGGTGTTGCATAATTTGCATGATGCTATTGTGCTGGGTTTCCCATGGTTACAGGTACATAATCCGGTTTTAGATTGGAAATCTATGTCTGTGACTAGTTGGGGTTGTCAGGGGGTTCATGGTGACGTTCCTTTGATGTCAATTTCCTCTTCTCCCTCTTCTGAAATTCCTGAGTTTTTGTCAGATTTCCAGGATGTATTCGATGAGCCCAAATCCAGTTCCCTTCCACCGCATAGGGACTGTGATTGTGCTATTGACTTGATTCCAGGCTGTAAGTTCCCTAAGGGCCGACTTTTCAAACTGTCTGTGCCAGAACATGCCGCCATGCGGAGTTATGTTAAGGAGTCTTTGGAGAAGGGGCATATTCGGCCATCTTCTTCACCATTGGGAGCAGGTTTTTTTTTTGTTGCCAAGAAGGATGGTGTTGTGAACTCTGTTTTCAGGCTCCCTCTAGTGGTCACAGGTGGTATTGTGTGACTTTTGTTTTTGGGCTCCCCCTGGTGGCTTTGTTTGTTATCCTGCGGGTCTGTGGCTGGATCAGCTGCCTCGTTATTCACTAGGGAGGTTCCTATTTAGCTCTGCTTCACTTCCACTTGTTGCCGGCTGTCTATGTATTCAGTGCTATTCTGATTACTCCTGATTATCTTCGTTTTCAGTCTCTTCTGGAGAAGCTAAGTTCTGTTTGATTATTTTTTGCTCATCAGTCTGCAATATGATTTCTGTGTATGATGAGTTTAGTCCAGCTTGCTAATATGTGATTTCTTGCTGCTGGTAAGCTCTGGGGTACGGAGTTGCTTCCGCCGCACCGTTAGTTGGTGCGGGGGCTCGAGCAATCTCTGCGTGGATATTTTGAATAGGGTTTTTAATTTACCGCACAGTTCCCTTCCTATTTTCTGCTATCTAGTGTTAGCGGGCCTCATTTGCTAAATCTATTTCATCTCTGCGTTTGTGCTTTCCCCTTAACTCACCGTTAATATTTGTGGGGGGCTATTCTATATCTTTGGGGTCATTTCACTGAGGCAAGTGAGGACTTTCTTTCCCTCTAGGAATAGTCAGTTTTTCAGGCCGTGAAGAGACATCTAGGATTTTCAGGTAACGTTCCTCGGCTACCTATAGTTGTGTGCGGATAGGATCAGGTTGCGGTCAATCCAGTTACCACTTCCCCAGAGCTAGTCGTCTGTTTAGTTACTTAGCTAGTCAGAATTGCGATCCTTGCCACTAGGATCATAACAGGATGGCTCCTTGAGACCCTGTATTGATTATCGCCTCTTGAATAAGATAACAGTCAAGTTCCAATACCCTTTGCCTTTGCTTTCTGATTTGTTTGCCAGGATTAAGGGGGCTAGTTGGTTTACTAAGATTGACCTTCGAGGGGCTTATAATCTTGTTCGTATTAAGCAGGGTGACGAATGGAAAACTGCATTTAATACGCCCGAAGGCCATTTTGAATACCTTGTGATGCCATTCGGGCTCTCTAATGCTCCATCTGTGTTTCAGTCCTTCATGAATGATATCTTTCGGAATTATCTTGATAAATTCATGATTGTATATTTGGATGATATTTAGAATTTTTCCGATGATTGGGAGTCTCATGTGAAACAGGTCAGGATGGTATTTCAGATCCTTCGTGATAATGCTCTATTTGTGAAGGGGTCTAAGTGCCTCTTTGGAGTGCAGAAGGTTTCTTTTTTGGGCTTCATTTTTTCTCCCTCATCTATAGAAATGGATCCGGTTAAGGTTCAGGCCATACATGATTGGATTCAGCCCACATCCGTGAAGAGCCTTCAGAAATTTTTGGCTTTGCTAATTTTTATCGCCGTTTCATTGCCAACTTCTCCAGTGTGGTTAAACCCCTGACCGATTTGACGAAGAAAGGTGCTGATGTGACGAATTGGTCCTCGGCGGCTGTTTCTGCCTTTCAGGAGCTTAAACGCCGATTTACTTCTGCCCCTGTGTTGCGTCAGCCGGATGTTTCTCCTCCATTTCAGGTTGAGGTTGATGCTTCTGAGATTGGGGCAGGGGCCGTTTTGTCTCAGAGGAATTCTGATGGTTCCTTGATGAAACCGTGTGCCTTCTTTTCTCAAAAGTTTTCGCCTGCGGAACGCAATTATGATGTCGGCACTCGAGAGTTGTTGGCTATAAAGTGGGCATTTGAGGAGTGGCGACATTGGCTTGAGGGGGCCAAGCACCGTATTGTGGTCTTGACCGATCATAAGAATCTGATTTACCTCGAGTCTGCCAAACGGCTGAATCCTAGACAGGCCTGATGGTCCCTGTTTTTCTCCCGTTTTGATTTTGTGGTCTCGTATCTTCTGGGTTCTAAGAATGTTAAGGCTGATGTCCTCTCTAGGAGCTTTTTGCCTGATTCTCCTGGGGTCCTTGAGCCGGTTGGCATTCTGAAGGAAGGGGTGATTCTTTCTGCCATCTCCCCTGATTTACGACGGGTTCTTCAGGAATTTCAGGCTGATAAACCTGACCGCTGTCCAGTGGGGAAACTGTTTGTTCCTGATAGATGGACTAGTAAAGTGATTTCTGAGGTTCATTGTTCTGTGTTGGCTGGCCATCCTGGGATTTTTGGTACCAGAGATTTGTTTGGTAGGTCCTTTTGGTGGCCTTCTTTGTCACGGGATGTGCGTTCTTTTGTGCAGTCCTGTGGGACTTGTGCGCGGGCCAAGCCTTGCTGTTCCCATGCTAGTAGGTTGCTTTTGCCTTTGCCGGTCCCTGAGAGGCCTTGGACGCATATTTCTATGGATTTTATTTCAGATCTTCCGGTTTCCCAGAGGATGTCGGTTATCTGGGTGGTTTGTGACCGGTTTTCCCCACAGGTCACCAGTTTTATTAATGTGGGGAGTGACCTAATAAATAGGAGCAAGAGCTCCCCCTGGTGGCCTGGAGTGTGAAATGTGTTGCATGTTTGTGATATCTGGATGTGGTTGTCCTTCTCTGACTCCAAACATAGCATCACTTTCCCCGAGAGAAAATCAATACCACTGCGACGACCAGGATTCTGGGGCACGGCAGATATGCAATACAATGAAACTTCACACAATAAGCCAAGAGTCCCTGTCTGATCACCCAAAGTTGAGAAGTCTACTGTAATACCTCACAACCTTTCTGGAATAGGAAGAAGGACAAATCATGTGACCTTGTTCCAAGCCACACCCATGTACCATATATTTCTACCCTCACAGGAGGAGATGTCATAGGGATGCTAGCAGTGAGGGACATTCATGAGACGCCTGAGACTGCAGGCGTAGACCTAAATCCAGGACTGTCCTCTGTATTTGGGACAGTTTGGACCAGGCATAAGTGGATCAATTCATGGGACTCCGGACCAGCGTCCAGGTTAGTGGTACTTGGCGGCTGGATGGGAGGCACATACCTTCCGTCATCCCAGTAACGGCTTTTGATTGGGTCATGCTCATTTCTGCTTGGAACCTATGGATTTATTTTTTGCTCATTCATTCATTCATTCATTCATAGTCATAGCAGCCATAAAGTTTTCATTTTTACATTATATGACATCTGGCTTTTTGATGTCTGTAAGGCTGTGTTCACATGTTGAAATGTGTTTTTTGTTTTCTGCAGATCCCGCACCAAACTATGCAGTAACAATCTTCTCTAGTTACTGCATATTTGCTGCATATCTAATGCCATTCCCCCTTAATTGATGCGTGTTTGGTGCACATGTGAAGCAGAGATTTTTTAAAGTATTTTATATAGTACAGTAAAACTTTGATTCTGCATTTAAAAGTAACTGCAGTTTTTTACATGCATTTTTTTTCTAGACTTCAGATAAAAGCCTCTAAAGAAAAAAAGGATCAACCTTGCACAGTTCAAATTCATCTTTCCAACTTTCATGAAATCACATCCACTTTGCTTTAACAGTTAAGCACAACAGAATTTCGGTGCAAAAAAAAAAAAGTAGAAAAAATACATCTGAATACAGCCTACATGTCCACCAAGCAAAGTGGATGTGATTTCATGAAAACTCCTGCCCACTGTCTGTATAAAAGCTGTTGTACTGTTTGGTTTTGGTGTTATTTTTCTCTATAAGCTTCTACGTGGAGCTTGAAGAAAATGAATGTAAAAAAAAAAACGCTGTTGCATTTTTAAGCTCAGGATCCTATCTGCACCTATCTACATCAAATAAGTGGGAACAAGAATAAAAGATACACTGCAGCATAAAAAAAACAGCAAACACGCTATGTGTAAACACAGCCTCAGCCTTACATTTTAATTACATTTTTTATGGGTTTAATAGAGAAACAAAAATGAATCACAACAATTTTTTTCGCTATTTATGGATCACCATAAATCTGATAGCTGTGAGGTGCGGGTCATTATTATTATAGGGACATCAAATATGTCTGTTATCTGCTGATTTGTGATGCTTATTATTTTTAAAAATTGCATTAAACATTACATTATTTTAATTGTTTTTCTTTTGAAAAGAATGACTTTTGTTTTCCCTCTAGAATAAAGTTACATATAAATACACTGCTTTGTAAGGGGGGAATATCTATGTACCATGAATCTGGATCCGTGTATCATGAATCTGGGACCATGTACCATGAATCTGGATCAAGGCCAGTGACTCCCATTGGAACGAATCGTGCTGTAGGTGAGTATAATAAAAGCTATTTTTCTTGTTATGCAGAGGGGATTGGGGACATGTATACAAGTATGCGATAACAGAGGGCTTCCAGGTGCTGGCTATACTTTATAATGGAAAAACCTGGTGACAGGTTCTATTTAAGTTCTGATTGTCTGCTTAGTTTCAGTTTTTTTTTTAGTGTACTGTGTGTCTGGGAAGAGTGCTGAATCATGCTGACACTGCAGCAGCCTGGTCAGAAAGGAGAAGAAAGGTTTTTCTCAAGTTGTGTCGTGAGCAGCTCACAGCCCTCTATACTCCTTATTTCTTTGTGGTGGAGGGGTAGGCAATCCTCCTTGAGTGACAGTTTTAGTTTAATAGTTTCCTCTTACTGTTGAACTTTTGTGCCGGAGACACTGACACAAGTAGACCCATTCAAATGAATGGGTCTATGCACATTTCAGCGTGTTTTGACGGACCGTGTGTCCGTGTGCAAAACACACAGACATGTCCGTTTTTACCAGGACACATAGGCCGCCAAACGTGCCACACACGTGCACATAGAGAACAGTGTACACTGTCCTCCGTGTGCACGGCCGGCCGTGGGGGAAGCAGTGCTGCTGTAAGCAGCTGTTTCCCTGTGTGTGGTGCTGAATGCGGCTTTCATCCATTGTCCCCTGCTCTGCCAGCTAGCAGGGAACAATGAATGAAAGAAATGATTTTCCCATGCTGAAGAGTTTATTTTAGTTCAGGTCGGCAGGGAGCGCAGCTTTGGTGACGTCAGCGCTAGTCACTGAAGCTCCGCTCCCATCATTTCATTCATTCACCAATTACCAGTAATTTACAGCCGGGAGCGGTCAGGTATGTTATATTGTTGCTTTATTATTTTGACATTTTTTACAGGAGATCGAGGGCATCATTTGGAATGGCAGACTAATAAAGATGGAAAAAATGTGTATATTGTTTTATTTCATTAAAAGCCTTTTTTCTTACTGTGTGGTGTACAGGCCCAAAACATCGCTGCTCTAGAGAAGATCTGCATGGAGGAATAGGCCAACATACCACCAACAGTGTGTGCCAATCTTGTGAAGACTTACAGAAAACGTTTGACCACTGTCATTGCCAGCAAAGGATATATAGCAAAACATTGAGATGAACTTTTGTTAATAACCAAATACTTATTTTCCACCATAATTTGCAAAATAAATCTTGCCATATCAGACAAGGTGATTTTCTGGATTTGTTTTCTCAATTTTGACTCTCATAGTTGTGGTCTACCTATGATGTCAATTACAGGCCTCTCTCTTCTTTTTAAGTGGGAGAACTTGCACAATTGGTGGCTGACTAAATACTTTTTTCCCCACTGTATTTCTGATGTTTAAGATAACACTTAAGGCACATAGACCCACAATCAAGCAGCAACTGAATTCAGCTGCAGGAAAGCCCTGGCAAAGAATCAAAAAAGGGAAAATGTGTTTGGTGACGTCCATGGCTTCCAAACTTCAGGCAGTTATTGTGTCTAAAGGATTCTCGACAAAGTATTAAAAACAAACATTTTATTTATAGTAAAGTTAATTTGTCCAATTACTTTTGAGTCCATGAAGTGAGGAGGATTTGTAAAAAAATAAATGATTTCAATTCCTAGACGTTTTATATGACATTTTTGTTCAAGCTCTTTAATTAAACCTTAAAGTCTACACTTCAGTTGCATCTAAGTTGTTTAGTTTTAAATAAAAATTTGACCCCTGGATAAAGCATTCCAATGTGAAACGTGCGTCGAGTGTGGTGGGTGCCTGGACTGCTATCGCCATTTTAGGTAAGATATATGACTCTCTTAAGCATGGGGTTTTGCCAATTATTTTCTTGGACATTGGGGTGGTAGTGACATATAGTATCTTTGTTATACATACTTTAAGGACAACCTGTGTCCAATTATTTATATCACATACTTTTGTCCCTATTTATACTACTATATAGAGTGTCTATTATCATTATGCTTTTTGTTACTGTGTTGGGTCATATATATGCACTAGGTATTTTTGTTCAGTCCAGGTGTCCCACCTTTTGTTGTTTGCTTGTGGTGCTTACTAGTTTATTATTTAAATATGTTTTTATAATTAAAGCATTCTTTTTATTTATTGTGGCTTTATTCATTTTTTCTTGGTGTTATACATATTTTATTCTCAATATTATAGGTGTATTTAAATAAAAAGTAGTGGCATACAGAGCTCAATTCACGAAGATCCAGTCACTCTCCAAATATGTCTCGACCTAACTAAGTTCATGGACTATCCTCTTACCACTGCTCAGATGCTTTTGCATCCCTACATTACCTCTATAGCTACAAACAGACAACTAATTTTCTGGCTCTGGCCAAAAATGCAAAATAGATTCTGCTAATTATCCCTAGCATCATAGACAAAGAAATGTAAGCTATGTGGATTTCTAGAGGTGGTTCCTCATAAAATGTCTTTAATTTTATAAGCTTGATACATGGCATTAAATAATAGCTATTGAAGCACCGTTACATTATCTATGAGATATTTATTTATGTATACCAAAATATGCATGATGTGTAAAGCACCACTCCAGTGTTTTTTTTTATCACAACACCAGAGTGGTGCAACTAATGCGAGCTCCCTGACACTAGTATTATACTTACCAGCCTGTTGTGAATTCTGTTTTTGGCTCCCTCTGGTGGCTACTGGTGGTACTGGTTGACTTTGGTCTTGTGTTTCCAGTGCACCTGTTTTCATCAGGAAATTGGGAGTTTCCTATTTAGTCTGGCTTCTCAGTCACTCTAGTGCCGGCAATCAATGTTACCAGAGCATCTCTGTTGCTTGCTACCTGCTCCAAGTCTGCAATTCAGCTAAGTTGAAATCTTTGGCTTTTTTGTGTTTGTTTTGTCCAGCATGCATTTATATTTCTCGTGCTGCTGGAAGCTCTAGTGATCTGAAATTACTACTCCGGTGTCATGAGTTGATAACGGAGTTAAGGTAGTTTCAGGATGGCTGCTTAGGGTTTTGAGGTAACCGCGAAGTCCTCTTTTGTATTTTCATCTATCTAGTCAGAGGGCCTCTCTTTGCTGAATCTATATTCATACTGCGTTTGTGTTTTCCTCTTACCTAACCGTTATTACATGTGGGGGGCTACTATAACTTTTGGGGTTTCCCTGGAGGCAAGCCAGGTCTGTGTATTCCTCTTATAGGGGTAGTTAGCTCTCCGGCTGGCGCGAGGTGTCTAGGGATACAACGTAGGCACACCCCCTGGCTACTTTTATTTGCGTGTTAGGTTCAGCATCGCGGTTACCTGAGATACCATCTTCCTAGAGCTAGTCCGTTTTTGCCCATGTCCCTGCCATTGGGAATCATGACAGTATTGCCGGCCAGAATGTATTAAAGGTATTGGCTAAAGAAGGAGAGGTTCTGTCTAGCCATAATTGCAATCTGCTGTTTTTTTTTTGTTGTTTTTTTTTCTCTCCTCTTAACCCCTGAATGGCTCAGATCTCTGCTGTTGAGAAATGGATATCCAGAGTTTAGCTTCTAATCTTAATACTCTTGCCTCTAAGGTTCAAAATATCCAAGACTATGTTATACATGCTCCTATGTCTGAACCCAAGATCCCTATACCTGAGTTCTTTTCTGGAGATAGATCTCGCTTTTTGAATTTTAAGCACAATTGTAAATTGTATCTTTCTCTGAGATCTCGTTCCGCTGGAGACCCCGCTCAGCAGGTTAAAATTGTTATTTCCTTGTTGCGGGGTGACCCCCAGAATTGGGCATTTGCATTGGCACCAGGGGATCCTGCGCTGCTCAATGTGGATGCGTTTTTTCTGGCACTGGGGTTGCTCTATGAGGAACCTAATTTGGAGATTCAGGCTGAAAAGGCCTTGCTAGCCCTCTCTCAAGGGCATGATGAAGCTGAAGTATATTGTCAAAAATTTCGAAAATGGGCTGTGCTTACTCAGTGGAATGAGTGCGCCCTGGCGGCGAATTTCAGAGAAGGTCTCTCTGACGCCGTTAAAGATGTCATGGTGGGGTTTCCTACGCCCACAGGTCTGAATGAATCCATGACTATGGCTATTCAGATTGATTGGCGTTTACGGGAGCGCAAACCTGTGCACCATTTGGCGGTGTCTTCTGAGCAGGCACCGGAGATTATGCAATGTGATAGAATTCTGTCCAGAAGTGAACGGCAGAATTATAGGCGTAAAAATGGGTTGTGCTTCTACTGTGGTGATTCTGCTCATGTTATATCAGCATGCTCTAAACGCACAAAAAAGGTTGATAAGTCTTTTGCAATTGGCACCTTACAGTCTAAGTTTATTTTGTCTGTAACTTTGATCTGTTCATTATCAACTATTACTGTGGATGCCTATGTGGATTCTGGCGCTTCCTTGAGTCTTATGGATTGGTCCTTTGCCAGACGTTGTGGGTTTAGCCTAGAGCCTTTGGAAGTTCCTATCCCTCTGAAGGGTATCGACTCCACACCTTTGGCTAGGAATAAACCACAGTTCTGGACACAAGTGACTATGTGTATGACTCCTGACCATCGGGAGGTGATTCGCTTCCTTGTGTTGCATAACTTGCATGATGTCTTAGTGCTTGGATTGCCATGGTTGCAAACTCATAATCCAGTCCTTGACTGGAAAACAATGTCTGTGTTAAGTTGGGGATGTCGGGGGGCTCATGGGGAAGTACCTTTGGTTTCCATTGCTTCATCTACTCCCTCTGAAATTCCGGCATTTTTGTCTGATTATGGTGATGTTTTTGAGGAGCCTAAACTTAGTTCTCTCCCCCCTCACCGGGATTGCGATTGTGCTATAGACTTGATTCCGGGCAGCAAGTTTCCCAAGGGTCGTTTGTTCAATCTATCTGTGCCTGAGCATGCTGCTATGCGAGAGTATATTAAGGAGTCCTTGGAAAAGGGACATATCCGTCCATCCTCATCCCCTTTAGGAGCAGGTTTTTTTTTCGTGGGTAAAAAAGATGGCTCCCTGAGGCCCTGTATTGATTATCGCCTGTTGAATAAGATTACAGTCAAATACCAGTATCCTTTGCCACTATTGACTGATTTATTTGCTCGTATTAAAGGGGCAAAGTGGTTCTCTAAGGTTGATCTTCGGGGTGCGTATAATTTGGTGCGGATCAAGCAGGGAGATGAGTAGAAAACTGCATTTAATACGCCCGAGGGCCATTTTGAGTATTTGGTAATGCCTTTTGGTCTTTCTAATGCTCCTTCAGTCTTTCAGTCCTTTATGCACGATATTTTCCGTAAATACCTGGATAAGTTTATGATTGTGTATTTGGATGATATTTTGATTTTTTCGGATGACTGGGAGTCGCATGTTCAACAGGTTAGGAAGGTTTTTCAGGTTTTGCGGTCCAATTCTCTGTTTGTAAAGGGTTCAAAGTGTATCTTTGGGGTTCAGAAGATCTCCTTTTTGGGGTATATTTTTTCCCCTTCTTCTGTTGAGATGGATCCTGTCAAGGTTCGGGCTATTTGTGATTGGACGCAGCCTACTTCCCTGAAGAGTCTTCAGAAGTTCTTGGGCTTTGCTAATTTCTATCGTCGATTTATAACTGGGTTTTCAAGTGTTGCTAAACCTCTGACTGATTTGACTAAGAAGGGTGCTGATGTTGCCAATTGGTCCTCTGCGGCTGTGGAGGCCTTTCGGGAGCTTAAGCGCCGCTTTTCTTCTGCCCCTGTGTTGCGCCAGCCTGATGTTTCGCTCCCTTTTCAGGTTGAGGTTGATGCTTCCGAGATTGGAGCGGGGGCGGTTTTGTCGCAGAAAAGTCCCGATTGCTCAGTGATGAGACCATGTGCATTCTTCTCTCGAAAGTTTTCGCCCGCCGAGCGAAATTATGATGTCGGTAATCGGGAGCTCTTGGCTATGAAGTGGGCATTTGAGGAGTGGCGTCATTGGCTTGAGGGTGCTAGACATCAGGTGGTGGTCTTGACTGATCACAAGAATCTGATTTACCTTGAGTCCGCCAGGCGTCTGAATCCTAGACAGGCGCGCTGGTCATTGTTTTTCTCTCGGTTTAATTTTGTGGTTTCATACTTGCCGGGCTCGAAAAATGTGAAGGCAGATGCTCTTTCTAGGAGTTTTGAGCCTGACTCCTCTGGTGATTCTGAGCCTACGGGTATCCTTAAGGATGGAGTGATTTTGTCTGCTGTCTCCCCAGGCTTGCGACGTGCTTTGCAGGAGTTTCAGACTGATAGGCCTGATCGTTGTCCGTCTGGGAGATTGTTTGTTCCTGATGAGTGGACCAGTAGAGTCATCTCAGAGGTTCATTCTTGTGTGTTGGCGGGCCACCCTGGAATTTTTGGTACCAGAGATTTGGTGGCCAGGTCCTTCTGGTGGCCTTCCCTGTCTCGGGATGTGCGTACCTTTGTACAGTCTTGTGATGTTTGTGCTCGGGCCAAGCCTTGCTGTTCTCGGGCTAGTGGATTGTTGTTGTCCTTGCCTATTCCGAAGAGGCCGTGGACGCTCATCTCTATGGACTTTATCTCGGATCTCCCGGTTTCTCAGAAAATGTCCGTCATTTGGGTAGTGTGTGACCATTTTTCTAAGATGGTTCATTTGGTACCCTTGCCCAAATTGCCTTCTTCATCGGAGTTGGTTCCTTTATTTTTTCAGAATGTGGTTCGCTTACATGGTATCCCGGAAAACATCGTGTCTGACAGAGGATCTCAATTTGTGTCTAGGTTCTGGCGAGCGTTCTGTGCCAGGATGGGCATTGATTTGTCTTTTTCGTCTGCGTTCCATCCTCAGACTAATGGCCAGACGGGGCGAACTAATCAGACCTTGGAGAGGTATTTGAGGTGTTTTGTGTCTGCTGATCAGGATGATTGGGTCGCCTTTTTGCCGTTGGCAGAGTTTGCCCTCAATAATCGGGCCAGTTCTGCTACTCTGGTTTCTCCTTTCTTTTGCAATTCAGGGTTTCACCCTCGTTTTTCGTCTGGTCAGGTGGAGTCTTCGGATTGTCCTGGAGTGGATTCTGTGGTGGATAGACTGCACCGGATTTGGAGTCATGTGGTGGACAATTTGAAGTTGTCTCAGGAGAAGACTCAGCAGTTTGCTAATCGTCATCGTCGTGTGGGTCATCATCTCCGTGTTGGAGACTTGGTGTGGTTGTCTTCTCGTTTTGTCCCTATGAAGGTCTCTTCTCCTAAGTTCAAACCTCGGTTCATAGGTCCTTATAAGATTTTGGAGATTCTTAATCCTGTATCTTTTCGTTTGGACCTTCCAGCATCTTTCACCATTCATAATGTCTTCCATAGGTCGTTGTTGCGGAGGTACGAGGTACCGGTTGTTCCTTCTGTTGAGCCTCCTGCTCCTGTGCTGGTGGAGGGTGAATTGGAGTATGTTGTTGAGAAGATTTTGGACTCTCGTATTTCCAGACGGAGACTTCAATATCTGGTTAAATGGAAGGGATACGGTCAGGAGGATAATTCTTGGGTGACTGCCTCTGATGTTCATGCCTCTGATTTGGTTCGCGCCTTTCATAGGGCGCATCCAGATCGCCCTGGTGGTTCTCATGAGGGTTCGGTGCCCCCTCCTTAAGGGGGGGGATACTGTTGTGAATTCTGTTTTTGGCTCCCTCTGGTGGCTACTGGTGGTACTGGTTGACTTTGGTCTTGTGTTTCCAGTGCACCTGTTTTCATCAGGAAATTGGGAGTTTCCTATTTAGTCTGGCTTCTCAGTCACTCTAGTGCCGGCAATCAATGTTACCAGAGCATCTCTGTTGCTTGCTACCTGCTCCAAGTCTGCAATTCAGCTAAGTTGAAATCTTTGGCTTTTTTGTGTTTGTTTTGTCCAGCATGCATTTATATTTCTCGTGCTGCTGGAAGCTCTAGTGATCTGAAATTACTACTCCGGTGTCATGAGTTGATAACGGAGTTAAGGTAGTTTCAGGATGGCTGCTTAGGGTTTTGAGGTAACCGCGAAGTCCTCTTTTGTATTTTCATCTATCTAGTCAGAGGGCCTCTCTTTGCTGAATCTATATTCATACTGCGTTTGTAGGTTAGCCCAAACACCTCGACTATGGACAAACCAAAGATAGCACCACACCAGGGAATAAGGTTTTAAAAAAACAACTTTTATTATACAATTATAGTGGCAACAAATATTTGTTGCCACTATAATTGTATAATAAAAGTTGTTTTTTTAAAACCTTATTCCCTGGTGTGGTGCTATCTTTGGTTTGTCCATAGTCGAGGTGTTTGGGCTAACCTACTTCACGTGGTGGTGGTAATCACCCATCTTGCACAGAGTATACTAAAAGGTATATGTACATATATATATATATATATATATATATATATATATATATATATATATATATATGTCCTTATTTAGGCTTTATTAAAATTGATAGCTGGTGGTATATCTGTGTTCTAATACAATACTGCGTTTGTGTTTTCCTCTTACCTAACCGTTATTACATGTGGGGGGCTACTATAACTTTTGGGGTTTCCCTGGAGGCAAGCCAGGTCTGTGTATTCCTCTTATAGGGGTAGTTAGCTCTCCGGCTGGCGCGAGGTGTCTAGGGATACAACGTAGGCACACCCCCTGGCTACTTTTATTTGCGTGTTAGGTTTAGCATCGCGGTTACCTGAGATACCATCTTCCTAGAGCTAGTCCGTTTTTGCCCATGTCCCTGCCATTGGGAATCATGACACCAGCCATCATCTTTATTTGTTCTAGGCACCGTTCTGGTCATCATCAGCAGTTTGTGACCTGACGGATTGCTCCAGTGTTTCCTGGGTGATCCGGAAGTCTCAATTCAATGTAAGTCTATGAAAGCCAGAACAGGCCAGAACGAGGCTCTCATAGACTTGTATTGAGAGCTTGTGACTGTTACCTCTGACCTCGGGTTAGTCAGAAGTTGTAATCACAAGACAGTGGATCGGGACTGGAGCGGTGCCAGGAAGAGCTAATAATGGTGGCTGGTGAGTATAATACTAGGGGCAGAGAACAAGGAATAGTGATAGTGCTGAAATTAAAAAAATAAATACTGGAGTTGTGCTTTAATAGTTGTCAGAAAAGGGAATTTCCTTGCTTTGTAATTAAGGCAGTAGAATGAGAAGAAACAGAAAAAGAAATTGAAATAAAAAATGTTAAAGTTGCCGACAACGTACAGTCTTATGTCCAACATAGCAAGAAATCCTATTTCCTCTACGTGCAGGTTTCATCTAGTAAATATAGTGCTGGCTACAAAGAAACTGTATGTATCCTACAATAACACATTCGGTGTCTGACTACTCTGCCAACAAAGATATAATCTTTACTTGCTAAGATAGGATAAAGCTGAAGTCTGTCTAATTGAGTTTTGTGTCCGTGTAGAGGTTAAGCTTTGAGAAGCTTTTTCTCTGCATTATGAATGGCCAGAGGTTGATTTCATGAATGAGATTTCAGCATAATCCTAATGCTTCAGTTATTGCCTCCCTCTCCCATCTGTTACCCTCGTCACATGCAAAGATCAACACAAAGTCACACTCCTGCAGATCTGTGAACACAATAATAATGCATAGAAGCGTTATAATTTACACAGCCCCACAGTACAACCGATGATTTAACAATTGTACAGTGTATCACAAGATTCATATCTAATGCATCCAAAGCTAATTTTCAAAGGCTCACCTTGGGGTATGTGCACGCAACATCTGTTTTAGACTAATTCTGCTGAGGAAAACACTCAAAAGAATGAACATATGCATTTCTATGTAAAAACTACTTGCTATTCATATGTTCTGGCTTTTGAATGTCTATGAATCACTTCAGGTTTCTAAAAAACACCAAGTCATTAAAGGAAGTGACTCAACCATTCTTAGGCCTCCTTCACACGTTTGTTTTTGTGACTGTATGCAGTTGTTTATTTAGGCCGCAACACAGGCACACCTATTGTATTCAATGGTGGTGTGCACTTCAAGTTTTTCACACGGATCATGTGTCTATGTAATAAACCTGCATACATGTCAGTGTTTTATCAGTAGCATGGACAAAATGAGTGCCACACACTGTACCTGTGCCTGGGAAGAAGTTGTGCAGTTCGCGCTGTTCCCAGGCACTGACTACTGAAGGTAGCTCTCATCATTGCCGCCTGGTCTTCCTGAGATCACAGCGATCAGGCAACAGAGCAATTCTCATTGTGCTCATGGTGATCTCATTGAGGTCACCGCAGTTCACTGTCCCAGCTAACAGCGATCTGCCGGTGGAAACACACCTTCAGTGACCGGCGGTAACCTCTATGACATCACCACTCATTACTGAAGCTGCGCTAGCAGCATTTCATTGTCTCCTGGTTTTCAGCTTGGACGGTCACATCATGGCACCATCCAGTTAGTAAACCAGATGTTGCAGAGATGGATTACGACGTGGGACAGTATGGATTATCTTCACATCACACAGGTGAGGAATATGGTTGTTATTATTTTAGTTTTTTACAGGGGACAAGGGCTTCATTAAATTAGGCATAAAGGGGAGTATAATTTTGTTTTTATTTTTAAATAAATGTGTAAAACAAAGTGTTTTGTTTTATTTCATACAAAGGACTTTATTCTTGATGTGTGTTTATTTTTAATACTTACTATGGGGTTAGTAACAGGGGCGTTTTATAGACACCTCTGGATTTACTAACCCCTGTGCTTGATGTCACCTGATAATACAAAGGTTACATCAACTCTCAAATCCAACCCTATTACCCCACTTGCCACCACCACAGTGCAAGTGGGAAGAGTGAGGCTAAGTGCCAGATATGGCGCATCTTATGGATGGGAGGGGGACAATATCTCTGGCCCCTTCCCAGGCTAATAATATCAACCCACAGCTGTCTGTTGAGCCTTTATTGGTTTGAATTTATAGGGGGCTCTACGTCATTTTTTTCTGGTGTCCTACCAGGAAAAGCTAAGCAAACAGCTGCAAACCTGTATAGGGAATCACCACGATGTATGAAAGAGGCCTTAAGGTGTTTTCCACTCAGAAGATGCTCTGTAGTTTACTATATGATTTGAATGGAAAAGCCCTAAAGATGACCCAAAGTCATTTGGACCATTTGCCATAGTTTTTGCTTAAAAAACTGCTAGCAATTTCTTCACTATTCAAAGGCGTGAGAAAAAAATGACAAGAAAACAATGGTAAAAATTATATCACAAAGAAACAACTTTGAGGACAAAACCATCGGAAATATGTTCAGAAAACAGCCAAAAATAAACAAAGCAAAATACACTTGAGGAAAAAAAATCTTCTGCTTGAGAAACTCAGCTGAGCACTACTGTGTTGTCTATGAGAAAGCCGACACCTTCTGTATAACTGGGAGAACAAAAGGATCGACAGTCCACAATCAGACATGCAAGATCCTTAACTCCCTTAATTGTCCTGGGCTACCATACACATTAGAGAATCAGCTGACATAAGTCTAAGGCCATGTGCACACGTTCAGTATTTTTCGCGTTTTTTTCGCGTTTTTTCGCTATAAAAACGTGATAAAAACGCGAAAAAAACGCTTACATATGCCTCCTATTATTTTAAGTGTATTCCGCATTTTTTGTGCAAATGTAGCCTTTTTTTCCGCGAAAAAATCGCATCGCAGAAAAAAAAGCAACATGTTCATTAAAATGCGGAATTGCAGGGGATTCCGCACACCTAGGGGTCCATTGATCTGCTTACTTCCCGCACGGGGCTGTGCACACCATGCGGGAAGTAAGCAGATTATGTGCGGTTGGTACCCAGGGTGGAGGAGAGGAGACTCTCCTCCACGCACTGGGCACCATATAAGTGGTCAAAAAATAAGAATTAAAATAAAAAATAGCGATATACTCACCCTCGATGTCTTCCCGCCTCCACTGCATGCTGCCGTTCGGTTCCTGTAGCTGATGTGCGGCGAAGGACCTCGCCGATGACGTCACTGTCCTGTGATTGGTCGTGAGCGGTCATGTGACCGCTCACGTGACCGTGACGTCACGGAAGGTCCTGCGCGCACACACCAGCTATAGGAAGACGAACGGACGCCGCTGATGAGATGTCTGGGTGAGTATAAGCATTTTTTTATTTTTTTTATTATTTTTAAACATTCTATCTTTTACTATAGATGCTGCATAAGCTGCATCTATAGTAAAAAGTTGGTCACACTTGTCAAACAGTATGTTTGACAAGTGTGACCAACTTGTCAGTCAGTTTTCCAAGTGATGCTACAGATCGCTTGGAAAACTTTAGCATTCTGCAAGCTAATTACGCTTGCAGAATGCTAAAAAAAACGCGAAAAAAACGGAAAAAAAACGCAAAAAAAAAAATGCGGATTTCTTGCAGAAAATTTCCGGTTTTCTTCAGGAAATTTCTGTAAGAAATCCGCAACGTGTGCACATACCCTAAGGGTACCGTCACACAGTGGCATTTTCATCGCTACGACGGCACGATTCGTGACGTTCCAGCGATGCATTTACGATATCGCTGTGTCTGACACGCTACTGCGATCCGGATCCCCGCTGAGAATCGTACGTCGTAGCAGATCGTTTGAAACTTTCTTTCGTCGTCTAGTGTCCCGCTGTGGCGGCATGATTGCATCGTGTGACACAGGTTGTATACGATGTGCGCACAGTAACCAACGGCTTCTACATCGCAAATACGTCATGAAATTATCGCTCCAGCGCCGTGTATTGCAACGTGTGACCGCAGTCTACGACGCTGGAGCGATAATCATACGACGCTGCAACGTCACGAATCGTGCCGTCGTAGCGATGAAAATGCCACTGTGTGACGGTACCCTAAATCCGGAGTCAGACGCAACGTTTGAAAAATTGGTCCGATTCTCTTGCCTGAGAATCGCACAAATTATTCTGCGTTTGGTCATCCATGTGTAATGCATTTGCAATGCGATGATTGGATTTCCTCGCATCTAAGTATCCATCTGACATCCGTATGCAATCCATATGACATTCGTATGGCTTTACATGTCCCACTGCTTTTCCCCAATGAATTTAATGGCTCAATGGGCTGAAATGAGGAAAAAGTGTGCGTATTTGTCGCAAGTCATACTGATGGTCCGTGTGGTGTCCCATTTTTTCTCGCACCCATAGACTTGCATTGGCGAGACTTGGGCGATATACGCGTACAATCGCAGCATGCTGCGATTTCACTCGTACATAGAATACGCTCAAGAAAAAAAGGTGATGTGAGCTTTCCCATAGAACAACACTGGTCGAAGTGCTATGCAATGTTTTCTCTCATAGCGCTCATCCGTATTATACGCTATTGTGACTCCGGCCTTACATGTATTGGAGACTTTATTGTTAGGTTCTCACATCGATTACCACTTATCATTGGAGGTCATAGTTGGGGGATATTTTGTGATCAGCATATTGTGAAAGGCCCCTTCTAACAATTAGGGATTATTATTATTAACAGTTGTGCACCATCTCAGCATGTTTTTTTAGGCAAATTAACTTTTTGATAAAGTACTCTTGGCTATTTATTTTACTGTAAAATGTCTCTTAAATAATATTGGTTAAAATCTGAATAATACTTATTTAGACAGTGCAAAAAAATCCATAATTCCCTACTTGAGATTCATATGTGATTTACGTCCATTAATCTCCTTAAATAAAACTTTTAGGCTAAATTAAACAAAGGGCATGAGTAGAGTAGGCCCAGAAGGATCCATTCACTGCCATACGTACACAAGCTAAAGTAATGGGAGATATTGGGTCAGCAACAGGCAACATACTGGTAGTAACAGCAAGATGTACAGTTTTTTTGTGTGTGGGAAACCGTTACAAAGAGTTTAAAAAAATAAGTGTCCAAACTTGCCTGGACAGCAAACTCTGCCCAAGAGTAGTGACTGAAAGAAGTCTTCGCTGTGATTTGGGACAGATGGAAAAGATAAAAAAAGTGATTATAATCAAAAAAAGATGTTTGTTGGAGTCAAAGGTTTTACTGTATGTATTGCATTTCTGTAAACTGTGCTGTGCAATCCACAGAATGAATGTGCATAAACCGATTTTACCAATCTATAGTCACTGTACCGGGATAATTTTGGTCTTTGTACAGAGGATTTTATTCAGGTATGGTATGGTGTTATTATTTATTCACTACGCAGTGTGGCTATGCTAATACTGCTATTATTGGCAATATTGGTATATATTTACAGTATGTAGTGTGTTTGGATCAGTGACAGGATAGCAATATTCAGTGGCAATGTTATCATAAAGTGGTAATGTAGCGTTCATGGTGTGGCACTATTTGGGCATTGTAAAAAGGTCCCTTTATTGATTTTTTGTTTTTGTGCTTCAGCACAAATCAATCTGACCATTGTTTTTTGGGGTTTTGTTTTTCCAAGATTCACTTTATAACACAAATGACTTCGTAGCTATGTCCTAAGAGTCACTAGAACATAGTGGCAGGGCGTTTTACCTGCGGATTTTTTGGAAAAATCCACACATGAATCTGCAACGTGTGCACATGCCCTGAAAGTCACAAAGCCTATTTTTATAGGGCCATCAGGCGGCCTTTACTATTGTTAGAGAGCCATCAGCCAGCTATGCTTTGTTGTTCCCATTATTAAACAGTGGGTCTCCTATACTATTATTGCGCATGCAGTGAGTGACAGGACTGCCCAAAGTTTGGACGCACCCCAATACCCCTTTGAAGAGATGTACAGGAGGGCCTCCTGAAAACAATGTTCCCATTATTAGGAAGTGGGTCTCCCATTCTGTTTGTCTATGCAGTGAATGCAAGGGCTGCCAAAAATTTGGAGGAACTCCAATGCCCCTTGGAAGAGATGTAGAGGTCAGGGGGCCTCCTGAAAACAATGTTCCCATTATTAGGAAGTAGGACCACCCATAGTGCTTTCCTATACAGTGAATGCAAGGGCCCACAAAGTCAAGTGTTTTGCTGCCATGTGCCTGATCATGCTGGTGGTGGTAAGGCTGGTAGTTTTGCTACTGCTGCTGATGTTGGCCTGGCAGGTGGTGCAAATGGCCTTTTTGAAGTTATCATCTTATTCTTTAAAAAACAACCCGACTCAGGAAGACCTAAAAGTTTTACTGGCAACTTCCGTCGTGTTGGTGTTAAGGGGAACGGTTGCCCATCTTCTGTCTGTGGCCACCACACTGCTTCTTCCTGCCTATTGGGGTACTACATCTCCCTCCCCCTGTGTGCTGCTGTCCTTGCTCTGCATGTCCTCCTGCCAGGTTGGGTCAGTTACTATATCATCCACCATCTCGTCTTCCATTTTGCAACCTGGTCCTCCTCCTGACTTTCTGGTAATTGTGTCTCTGTGTCTCATCTTGTGACACTTTCCCACAGTCGACTTCGTATGAACATGGCTGCTCAAATATTTGGGCATTGCTACATGTGATCTCCTATTGCCCCGCTTCAAGTGGACCAGGCGAGAGGCCCGAATCTATAAATGGAAAAGTGAACAGCTCTTTGGGGTGTTCAAGTGTGGGATCAGTTGTCTCCGGGCACTCGGCATGGTGGGAGGAAGGAGGATCAGGGTGAGGAATATGCAGTCCAGACTCACAGCTACTGAGACTTGACCGTGTGGAAGACAGGGTGGTGGTGGTGGTAGCAAAGTGACTGGAAGCATTATCTGCTATCCAACCAACAAACTTTTGACGCTGCTCTTGGTTCAATAGTAGAGTGCTGCGGTCCCCTAGTAATAGGGACAGGAAGGTCGTGCGAGAAGATGTGGGTGTTTGTTGTGGCACAATTTCAGCTTGCCCACAGTCTCGGCCTCTGCATGCACCATCACCATCATGTCCATTTCCCTTGTCCCTTGCCATGTGCCTTGCCCATTTTAAATGGAGGACAATATTTCAAACGTTCACTATAAATGGCTGGATTTCGAGCAAACTTATATGTGATCCATGTGACAGACAAACCACAGTTTTAAATAGCTGGCCTATAGGTAACTATTTTTACCAGCAAACTGGTGTCAATAACTTCTGCACACTGCAACAAAATTTAAATGGAGGCCAGAAATGGCAGAACTTTGAGTGCAATTTTATGTGATCCATGTAACAGACAAACCACAGTTTTAAATAGATGGATTTTTATCACTGTAATATGGAAAGGATTTGGCTGTATTCTGCAGTGCCAACAAGCAAATGGAGCAGAAAAACGGTGTTCTCTGGATTGCTTTTTAAGCAAATAATCAGGATTAAGATTGAAAAAAAATATTCCTGGCCCCTGATACCTTGGGCTATGTTTAGAGATATCTGTCAAAGCAGCAGCAGACAGAACTGAAATGGACCCTCTTGCTATAAGCACTGCAGTCTGCCACATACACTGCCTGCCTGCCTAGCACTGATATCTATGCAGCTGGATTAGTCCTCAGAAGGACTGTTAGTTGAGATGGACATATGTTTAATATATTGTGGTATACCTACACTAAGACACATACAAATCTCTCCCTAGCTCAGCAGCAACTCTCCCTAAACTGCCTGATTCTGGAGTACACTGTGACGAGCATGGCAGTGCCAGGTCTGATATAGACCTGATGACGGTCTGTGGCCAGCCAATCGCTGTAATGCCACAACCAACATGGCTGCGGCATTACAGTGTGTGACAGACAATCCCTGCATGTTCATTGGCTCTCTCAAGGGTGCCAAACATGCAGGGCAGGGACCCGAACTCCCGCTGAGCAACCCCGGAAATACTCAGCGAGCTCCGAGCATCTCGAGTAGTGAGATGCTGGGGCAAATACCGAGTAGTGGCGAACATGCTCGCTCATCACTATTTGCTACCTAAAAAAAACTTGCAAAAAATATGCAAAAAAAAAAAACTTGGCTTCAGTTTTCATATTTTGAGAGCTATAATTATTTTTTAATTTTTAAATTGAAAAAATAGAGTGATGATTTTCCTTTGTTTTGGGGGGGAAGCTATTTTTAAAGGAGGTAATATAGCAAAAAGACATCAATTCTGTAATTTTGCTATGTCAGATTTAGTGTATGGGCTAAATATGTGTATGTTTTATTAATTCAGACAATCACATGATATCAAATATGTATTTTTTTTATTTTTTTTTTATATTTGCCATCTCGATAAAGTGGAGTAAATTATTTGTTCTTTTCTGTATCTTGTTTTTTCTTACATCTTTTATTATTAATTACTTGCTGTAAAGCCTATAAAACACAATGCAATACAGTCAATTGCATACTTTGTGTTCTCCTATGAGCGTGTGTTTCATAGCAGTAGTAAAATGGGAAACAAACAGGCCTACAATAGGTCCTTGGCTAGCACAAAAATATATCAGCACCCCATAATCTTTTTATGAGGGGCTGGTATGACTATCAGAATTGACCTGCCCACCATTCTGAACCTTCAGCAAGCAACTGAGAGGTTAAACTGTTGTGATATGAGCTAGCTCCAATATCAACAGTTAGGGCTCATACTCATTTGGGTTACAACTCATCTACGATTTTTTTTCTCAGCTGAAATCGGACCGAGAATCGCAGCACGCTGCGATTGCTGCCTATCTCGGATGAGACTCACCAATGCAAGTCAATGGATGCGAGAAAAAAAAATTGCACAGCATACGGACCATCCGCATGCCGTACATTTTTACAGATACCTTACCATTCTGTGCCATAAAGCACTGTAAATAGTCCTGTAAATGATTGGAGAAAAAGAGTTGGAGAAAAAAAACGCATTGCATATGCATGTCATACGGATGTCATACAGATGCTATGAGAAAAATCGCGTTGTACTTGCATGACACTCGTCTGTTTTTTCGGTCCTGATATCGGACCTTTTTTCCACACATATGGGTATGAGCCCTTACTCTCGGGAGCCGAACACAGTCAGTACCCACACTGAATGAAGCTTAGCTTTTGAATCTGCCCCATATGGTAATGATGCACTTAACAATGATATATTAATATCTTTGAATAATGCAGTTTTGTTTTGTAGCAGTATGTAGGTAATATTTAAACACTGTATGCTAGCAATATTTGGTCTTAGTTGTAGCAGAAACAATGATAACTATATATTTATAAGCATACTCTGTGTGTATTATATGGCAAGTGAGTATTTTGACCATATCAACATTTTTATGCAGATTTTCCAACTCCAAGAGGTATAAACCTAATGCTGATTGGATGAAGCAGATCAGGTGATGTGTATTTGTGTAATGAGGAGGGCAAGGCCTAAGGATAAAACACCCCTTATCAAAGTGTGCAGAATTAATAGGCAGCTTGTTTTCCTCAGGCAAAATGGACCAAAAAAGGGACTTATCTGACTCTGAATAGTCACAAGTTGTTTCAAGTCTTACGGAGGATGCAACACTCTTGAAATTGTTAAGGTATTGGGGCATGATCAAAGAACCATCAAAACTTTGTTGCAAAAAGTCAACAGAGTCATAAAAAAGACACATAATAACTGCCAAAGATATGAGAAGAATAAAACGTGAAGTGACCAGGAAGCCATTATCTTCCAGTGCTGTCATATTCCATAGCTGCAACCTCCCTGGAGAGACCAGAAGTACAAGGTGTTCGGTGCTCAGAGACATGGCCCAGGTAAGGTGGGCTGAAACCAGAACACCACTGAGCAAGACACAGAAGTGGAAAAGGGAAACGTAAAGTCGGGGCCAAAAAGTATCTTAAGACTCTTGATCGACCAAATGGATGGGCCCATGGCTGCATCAGTAAAGGGCACAGACCTCCAGTTGTCAGATGCCAGCAAGGTGGAGATGGAGTATTACCATAGGCTGGTATTATTAAAGATGAGCTAGTTGGAGCTTTTTAGGCTGAAGATAAATCTACTGCCAATTTTTAGAATCCACTTTCTTCAAGTAGTTGTAGAGAAAAACTGTTTGCATCTTTCAAGGAAACCATGAATTTTCTGCAGGGCAATGCTTCATCAAATCATTGAAGTCTCCACTGCTTGACTGCCAGTAAAGGTCTTAAAGGTGAAAGAATAATGATATGTCCCCTTCCTCACCTGTTTTAAACCCTTGTGAGAACTTGTGGGTCCTTCTTAAATGGGAGCTTTACTGTGAACAAAAACAGGCACCTCTCTGAACAGTGTATGGGGGCTATGGTTGATAAGAAACTAACATAAGCTTTCCACCCATGAAGTCTGACTGTTATTGAAGAGAAAGCTGGCTATATTGGTCATGAACATTTTTTTTGTGAAATAACAATTGAAGCATCTGAGATGGAGATGGTTTTTCATTTAGCTGCATAATAAGTCTGCACACTAAAAGGATAATATCTAAGTGTGCAAAATTATTGGGCAACTAAGAAAGATAAAACCTCCCTTTTACTTTCTTAAATATTCAGGTTTCAGGATTACTAATTTTTTGGCCTGATGGACAACCCTGGAATTGTCCATTAATAACATTAATCCTAAAAAATGTAAATTGTCTAATAATTGAGCATATTGTGCATTTTTTTTTTTTAAATTTATCTGGCAGTGGGAGGCGAGATAAGGTCGGAACAGGGGTGGCAGTGGACAAGCTTGCTGCAGCCACGCTAGCAGCCTGAACAGCTACTGCGGTAACATCCACAGCTGAGGTTGTACGCTCGAGAGCCGCCAACCTGCCCTCCAGCTGCTGGATGTACTGCTGCAGTCGCTGTTCATTCCCCATTACTAGCCAGATCCTGGCGCTAGTATAATGTTAGAACTGGAGGAACACATGAAATAATAAGAATATAAGGTGCTTTCGCAGTCCGGGGTCCACCATGCAGAGATGACACTTGCAGCTGAGTAATGGCGGATGGACGCTTGCTTACACACGTGGGTTAGACCTCACCCAGTGTGAATGGAAGCGAACTCTGTTGCTTCACAGAGTCACCGTAAATACACTGCGCCCTGTTAGCAGTCACAGGGTGCAGCTGAAAGACACTAGTGGGATCCCTATGAATCACCCCCACTAAACTGGTGATTGGACTCTCTCTAACCCTCAGTGGCTTTTGAGCTCGCGTCTGAGGAAGCCCTGAGTCAGATGCTGAGTACAAGCGGGAGTTCCCACCCTACACTGACCGGCTGTCAGGAAAGCGCACTGATTGTGCACGGTGCCGTACAGGCGGGCACTGCGAATAGATGCTGAAACGTGTGCTAAGTGTGCAGGTAGCACTGTCGGGCGCTAGGCAGCTTCCACCATTCGCGAGCAGTCATCATCACTAGGAATGGGAATGATTAAGGAGCTTTCATCCACCGACAGACATTCATCTACACCCACAGGTACACACGTTATCAAGTTTATACTAGCACATGGCCGTGCGGCCATGAAAACCTTTTATAGCTGTAGCTCTCAAGGACCTTCCTAATGGTCCAATAGGAGTTGCTACAGGACCTGAGCATGTGATCCCCGACCTCCAATGGGAGGTCATCCCATGGGCATGCTCAGTATGGGGAAAGCAGGACATAGTCCCTGAAACGCCTGCTCGCTAGTGATCAGCACTGGCTACAAAGGCAGAGCCTGGAAAGGCAACAGTAACCAAGCGCACAGTATCAGTTTGAGCCAGACGCTGGGACCAACATCTCTGCTGAGCAGGCTCCACTGTGGCTGGAGGAGAATGGGAGACCGCAGCAGACATGGTTCGAGATTCCCCCTGTGCAGCTGCGGGAACTCAACTCCTAAAGGTACCTTCACACGAAGCGACGCTGTAGCGACAACGATGCCGATCGCTGCAGCGTCGCTGTTTGATCGCTGGGGAGCTGTCACACAGACCACTCTCCAGCGACCAATGATGCCGAGGTTCCCGGGTAAACATTGGGTTGCTAAGTGCAGGGCCGCGCTTAGTAACCCGATGGTTACCAGCGTAAAAGTAAAAAAAAAAAAACAGTACATGCTCACATGCGCGTCCCCCAGCATCTGCTTCCTGACACTGACTGAGCTCCGGCCCTAACAGCAGAGCGGTGACGTCACCGCTGTGCTTTCACTTTCACTTTAGGGCTGGTGCTCAGTAAGTGTCAGGAAGCAGACGCTGGGGGACGCGCAGGTGAGCATGTACTGTTTGTTTTTTTAACTTTTACGCTGGTAACCAGGGTAAACATCGGGTTACTAAGCGCGGCCCTGCGCTTGGTAACCCGATGTTTACCCTGGTTACCAGTGTAAAATATCGCTGGTATCGTTGCTTTTGCTTTCAAACACAACGATACACGGCGATCGGACGACCAAATAAAGTTCTGGACTTTATTCAGCGACCAGCGACATCACAGCAGGATCCTGATCGCTGCTGCGTGTCAAACTAAACGATATCGCTAGCCAGGACGCTGCAACGTCACTGATCGCTAGCGATATCGTTACAAAGTCGTTTCGTGTGAAGGTACCTTAACACATGAGACCTTGGAATTTAATTTTGTTTACTCCATTTACTTAATTATGTTACTTCATTCACACATTGCAAAACAAATTTCAAGTTTATACTAAAGCATGGCCATGCGGCCATGCAAACCTTTTATAGCTGTAGCTCTCTTTCAAGTTTATACTAAAGCATGGCCATGCGGCCATGCAAACCTTTTATAGCTGTAGCTCTCAAGGACCTTCCTAATGGTCCAATTGGAACTGCTACAGGACCTGAGCATGTGACCCCCGACCTCCAATGGGAGGTTGTCCCGTTGGCATGCTCAGTATGGGAAAAGCAGGACTTAGTCCCTGAAATGCCTGCTCGCTGCTGATCAGCACTGGCTACAAAGGCAGAGTCTGGAAAGGCAGCAGTAACCAAGCGCACAGTATCAGCTTGAGCCAGACAGTGGGACCGGATCAGGCTCCACTGCGACTGGAGGAGAATGGGAGACCACAGCGGACATGGTTCGAGATTCCCCCTGTGCAGCGGTGGGAACTCAAATCCTAACATTACCCCCTCCTAGGCCCCCCTCCCTGGGCCTCGCCACGCTCAAAGGCCGCAATGAGCAGCGGAGCCCGAATGTGCTCAACAGGCTCCCAGGTCCTGTCCTCTGGGCCATGACCCTTCCAATCAACCAGATAGAATTTTTTGCCACGTACCACCTTACACCCCATAATAGCATTTACCTCGTAATCATCCGTGGATGAGCCCGATGTCCCAGCAGATGATTCAGAAAACCGGGACATGTGAATGGGTTTTAGGAGGGACACATGAAAGGTGTCAGTGATACCTAGGCGTGGAGGAAGGGCCAACCGATAGACCACAGGGTTGACTTGTTCCAGGATCTTGAAGGGGCCTATGTATCGAGGCGCAAATTTAGTGGACTCAACTCGCAGCCTGATGTTATGGGCGGAGAGCTACACTAAGTCGCTAGGAGCAAAGGTCGGAGCCGGGTGCCGATGTGCATCGGCAGAAACCCTCATTCTCTCCTTGGAGGCCCGGATGGCATCCTGTGTGCGGTCCCAAATGTCACGTGCCTCCACCGCCCAGTATGCCACCCTAGAATCGATGGATGACATGGGCATGGGCACAGGGACACGCGGATGCTGGCCGTAGTTTAGGAGGAATGGGGTCTGCCCGGTGGAGTCGGCTACGGCATTGTTCAATACAAACTCTGCTCATGGCAGCAAGGATGCCCAGTCATCCTGCCTGGTGGAGACAAAATGTCGCAGGTATGTGACTAGAGTCTGGTTGGCCCTCTCTACCAACCTATTCGTCTTGGGGTGGTACACAGAAGAGAGATTCAGCTCAATGCTGAGTAAACAACAGAGCTCTCTCCAGAAGTGAGAAGCAAACTGGGGACCCCGGTCATGGACAATTTTGTCTGACATGCCATGTAGGAGGAAAACATGTTTAATGAACAGCGCCGCCAAGGCCCGTGCAGAAGGTAGCCGTGGAAGCGGCACTAAGTGCACCATTTAAAAAAAATGGTCGGTGACTACCCAGATAACGATGCAGCTACGAGACTTGGCTAAGCCCACCACTAAGGGTACCGTCACACAGTGCCATTTTCATCGCTACGACGGCACGATTCGTGACGTTCTAGCGATATCGTTACGATATCGTTGTGTCTGACACGCTACTGCGATCCGGATCCCCGCTGAGAATCGTACATCGTAGCAGATCGTTTGAAACTTTCTTTCGTCGTCTAGTGTCCCGCTGTGGCGGCATGATTGCATCGTGTGACACAGGTTGTATACGATGTGCGCACAGTAACCAACGGCTTCTACATCCCAAATACGTCATGAAATTATCGCTCCAGCGCCGTGTATTGCAACGTGTGACCGCAGTCTACGATGCTGGAGCGATAATCATACGACGCTGCAACGTCACGAATCGTGCCGTCGTAGCGATGAAAATGGCACTGTGTGACGGTACCCTAAGTCCATCCCGACCATCTCCCAGGGCCTGTCTGCCACCGGCAGGGGGTAAAGTAACCCAGCAGGCCTTTTCCGAAGAGACCGATTCTTGGCGTAGGAGACACAAGCCCGAATATAGTCCCTGACGTCATGGGCCATATGCGGCCACCAGTACATCCTTGCCAGAAGCTCAAATGTCCTCTTGGTCCCAAAATGTCCTACTACCCTGGATGAGTGAGCCCAAGAGAGAACCTCCGGTCGCAAATTAGATGGTATAAAAGTCTTGCCTGAGGGCACAGACTCTAGCAAAACTGGAGCCACAGTTCTCTGGCTCTCTGAAGGGACAATAAGCCGAGGCTCCTCTGATGATGATGATGATGACACAAAGGAGCGAAAGAGAGCGTCGGCCCGAGTGTTCTCCCTGGAGAGAAAATGGAGGGTAAAGTGGAACCGGGAGAAGAACAGTGACCATCTGGCCTGGCGAGAGTTTAGCCGCTGGGCAGTTTGTAAATACACCAAATTTTTGTGGTCAGTGAATACTTGGAAGGGGTAGCGAGCCCCCTCCAGAAGATGTCTCCACTCCGAAAAGGCCAACTTCATGGCTAGTAGCTCCCTGTCCCTGATGGAATAATTCCTCTCCACCGGTGTGAAGGTCTTGGAAAAGAAGCAAGGATGCTTCTGACCTTGAGCATCCTTCTGGAAGAGGACTGCTCCGGCTCCGATGGAAGAGGCATCCACCTCCATGATAAATGGTTTATCAACATTGGGGCGATGTAAAATGGGAGCGCCAGTGAAGTGTGACTTGATAGAGAGGAAGGCCTTGGAGTCCTCCCCACAATTTGGGATTAGCTCCCTTCTTGGTGAGGGCAACCAGAGGAGCCACCAAAGTTGAGAAGTGGGGAATGAACAGGCGAAAATAGTTGATTAACCCCATAAAGCGCTGCACTGCTTTGAGAGAATAGGGTTCCTGCCAGTCCATCACAGCCTGTAGCTTGGCAGGATCCATAGCCAATCTTTGGGCAGAGATGATATAGCCCAGGAAAGGCAAAGTGTTGTGAATTCTGTTTGTGGGCTCCCTCTGGTGGCTACTGGTGGTACTGGCTGACTTCTGTCTTTTATTCCCAGTGCACCTGTTCCCATCAGGAAATGGGAGTTTCCTATATAGTCTGGCTTCTCACTCATTTACTTGCCGGCTATCAATGTTACCAGAGCTCCTCTGTTACTTGCTACCTGCTCCAAGTCTGCTGATTCAGATAAGTTGGATCATCTGTACTTTTTGTGAAAGTTTTGTCCAGCGTTCATTTGGATCATTTGTACCTTTTGTCCAGCGTGCATTTATATGAATCTTGCTGCTGGAAGCTCTAGCGAACTGAAATGACCACTCCGGTGTCATGAGTTGATACCGGAGTTTAAAGTCATTTCAGGATGGTATTTTGTAGGGTTTTGAGTTGACCGCGAAGTCCACTTTTGTATTTTCTGCTATCTAGTTAGTGGGCCTCTCTTTGCTGAACCTGTATTCATACTACGTATGTGTTTTCTTCTTAACTAACCATCATTATATGTTGGGGGCTACTATCACTTTGGGGTTTTCTCTGGAGGCAAGCCAGGTCTGTGTTTCCTCTACTAGGGGTAGCTAGATCTCCAGCTGGTGCGAGACGTCTAGGGATAAAACACAGGCACGTTCCCCGGCTACTGGTAGTTGTGCGTGAGGTTCAGCATCGCGGTCAGCTTAGATTCCATCTTCCTAGAGCTAGTCCTGTTTTTGCCTATGTCCCTGCCATTGGGAACCATGACAGTATAGCCGGCCCGAAAATGTGTTAAAAGTATTGGCTGAAGAAAGAGGGAAAAGAAGTTCTGACACCTTTTTTTTTTTTTTTTTTTTTTTACTCTGAAGTCTGTCTAGCCATAATTGCAGTCTGCTGCTTTTCCCTCCTCTTAATCCCTGAATGGCTCAGATCTCAGCTGCTGAGAAATGGATATCCAGAGTTTAGCTTCAAATCTGAATAATCTTGCTTCTAAGGTTCAAAATATACAAGATTTTGTCATACATGCTCCTATGTCTGAACCTAAAATTCCTATACCAGAGTTTTTTTCTGGAGATAGATCTCGTTTTTTGAATTTTAAGCACAATTGTAAATTGTATCTTTCTCTGAGATCTCACTCTGCTGGAAACCCCGCTCAGCAGGTTAAGATTGTTATTTCCTTGCTGCGGGGTGACCCCCAGAATTGGGCATTTGCATTGGCGCCAGGGGATCCTGCGCTGCTCAATGTGGATGCGTTTTTTCTGGCACTGGGGTTGCTCTATGAGGAACCTAATTTGGAGATTCAGGCTGAAAAAGCCTTGATAGCCCTCTCTCAAGGGCATGATGAAGCTGAAATATATTGTCAAAAATTTCGAAAGTGGTCTGTGCTTACTCAGTGGAATGAGTGCGCCCTGGCGGCGAATTTCAGAGAGGGCCTCTCTGACGCCGTTAAAGATGTCATGGTGGGGTTTCCTGCGCCCACAGGTCTGAATGAGTCCATGACAATGGCTATTCAGATTGACCGGCGTTTACGGGAGCGCAAACCTGTGCACCATTTGGCGGTGTCTTCTGAGCAGGCACCGGAGAATATGCAATGTGATAGAATTCTGTCCAGAAGTGAACGGCAGAATTATAGGCGTAAAAATGGGTTGTGCTTCTATTGTGGCGATTCTGCTCATGTTATATCAGCATGCTCTAAATGCACAAAAAAGGTTGATAAGTCTTTTGCAGTTAGCACTTTGCAGTCTAAGTTTATTTTGTCCGTGACTTTGATTTGTTCGTTATCATCTATTACCGTGAATGCCTATGTGGACTCTGGCGCCGCCCTGAGTCTTATGGATTGGTCCTTTGCCAGGCGCTGTGGGTTTAGTCTTGAGTCTCTGGAAGTCCCCATCCCTTTGAAGGGTATTGACTCCACACCATTGGCTAGGAATAAACCTCAATACTGGACACAAGTGACTATGTGTATGACTCCAGACCATCAGGAGGTGATTGGATTCCTTGTGTTGCATAACTTGCATGATGTGTTAGTACTTGGATTGCCATGGTTACAAACTCATAACCCAGTTCTTGACTGGAAAACAATGTCCGTATTAAGCTGGGGATGTCAGGGGGCTCATGGGGAAGTACCTTTGGTTTCCATTGCTTCATCTACTCCCTCTGAGGTTCTGGCATTTTTGTCTGACTACTGTGATGTTTTTGAGGAGCCTAAACTTAGCTCGCTCCCTCCTCACAGGGATTGTGATTGCGCTATAGATTTGATTCCTGGCAGCAAATTTCCTAAGGGTCGTTTGTTCAATCTGTCTGTGCCAGAGCATGCTGCTATGCAAGAGTATATTAAGGAGTCCTTGGAAAAGGGACATATCCGTCCATCCTCATCCCCTTTAGGAGCAGGTTTTTTTTTCGTGGGTAAAAAAGATGGTTCCCTGAGGCCTTGTATTGATTATCGGCTGTTGAATAAGATTACAGTCAAATATCAGTATCCTTTGCCACTGTTGACTGATTTGTTTGCTCGTATTAAGGGGGCAAGGTGGTTCTCCAAGATTGATCTTCGGGGTGCGTATAATTTGGTGCGGATAAAGCAGGGAGATGAGTGGAAAACTGCATTTAATACGCCCGAGGGCCATTTTGAGTATTTGGTAATGCCTTTTGGTCTTTCTAATGCCCCTTCAGTCTTTCAGTCCTTTGTGCACAATATTTTCCGTGAATATCTGGATAAATTTATGATTGTGTATTTGGATGATATTTTGATTTTTTCTGATGACTGGGAGTCGCATGTTCAACAGGTCAGGAAGGTTTTTCAGGTTTTGCGGGCCAATTCTTTGTTTGTAAAGGGTTCAAAGTGTATTTTTGGGGTTCAGAAGATCTCTTTTTTTGGGGTACATTTTTTCCCCTTCTTCTATTGAGATGGATCCTGTCAAGGTTCGGGCTATTTGTGATTGGACGCAACCTACTTCTCTTAAGAGTCTTCAGAAGTTCTTGGGCTTTGCTAATTTCTATCGTCGATTTATAACTGGTTTTTCAAGTGTTGTTAAGCCTCTAACGGATTTGACTAAGAAGGGTGCTGATGTTGCCAATTGGTCCTCGGCTGCTGTGGAGGCCTTTCGGGAGCTTAAGCGCCGCTTTTCTTCTGCCCCTGTGTTGCGCCAGCCTGATGTTTCACTTCCTTTTCAGGTCGAAGTTGATGCTTCCGAGATCGGAGCGGGGGCGGTTTTGTCGCAGAGAAGTTCCGATTGCTCGGTGATGAGACCATGTGCGTTCTTTTCTCGAAAATTTTCGCCCGCCGAGCGAAATTATGATGTTGGTAATCGGGAGCTCTTGGCTATGAAGTGGGCCTTTGAGGAGTGGCATCATTTGCTTGAGGGTGCTAGGCATCAGGTGGTGGTCTTGACTGATCACAAGAATCTGATTTACCTTGAGTCTGCCAGGCGTCTGAATCCTAGACAGGCGCGCTGGTCGTTGTTTTTCTATCGGTTTAATTTTGTGGTCTCATATCTGCCAGGTCCAAAAAATTTAAAGGCAGATGCCCTTTCTAGGAGTTTTGAGCCTGACTCCCCTGGTGATTCTGAGCCTACGGGTATCCTTAAGGATGGGGTGATATTGTCTGCTGTCTCTCCAGACTTGCGACGTGCTTTGCAGGAGTTTCAGGCGGATAGGCCTGATCGTTGTCCGCCTGGGAGACTGTTTGTTCCAGATGAGTGGACCAGTAGAGTCATTTTGGAAGTTCATTCTTCTGCGTTGGCAGGCCACCCTGGAATCTTTGGTACCAGAGATTTGGTGGCCAGGTCCTTCTGGTGGCCTTCCCTGTCTCGGGATGTGCGTACTTTTGTACAGTCTTGTGATGTTTGTGCTCGGGCCAAGCCTTGCTGTTCTCGGGCTAGTGGATTGTTGTTGCCCTTGCCTATTCCGAAGAGGCCTTGGACGCACATCTCTATGGACTTTATTTCGGATCTCCCGGTTTCTCAGAAAATGTCCGTCATCTGGGTGGTGTGTGACCGTTTTTCTAAAATGGTTCATTTGGTACCCTTGCCCAAGTTGCCTTCTTCATCTGAGTTGGTCCCTCTGTTTTTTCAGAACGTGGTTCGTTTACATGGTATTCTGGAAAACATCGTTTCTGACAGGGGATCCCAATTTGTGTCTAGATTTTGGCGGGCGTTCAGTGCCAGGATGGGCATTGATTTGTCTTTTTCGTCTGCATTCCACCCTCAGACGAATGGCCAGACAGAGCGAACTAATCAGACCTTGGAGACTTATTTGAGGTGTTTTGTGTCTGCTGATCAGGATGACTGGGTCGCCTTTTTGCCGTTGGCAGAGTTTGCCCTCAATAATCGGGCTAGTTCTGCCACTCTGGTTTCTCCTTTCTTTTGCAATTCGGGGTTTCACCCTCGTTTTTCATCTGGCCAGGTGGAATCTTCGGATTGCCCTGGAGTGGACACGATGGTGGATAGACTGCACCGGATTTGGAGTCATGTGGTGGACAACTTGAAGTTGTCCCAGGAGAAGACTCAGCAGTTTGCTAATCGTCGTCGTCGTGTTGGTCATCGTCTTCGTGTTGGGGACTTGGTGTGGTTATCTTCTCGTTTTGTTCCTATGAAGGTCTCTTCTCCTAAGTTTAAACCTCGGTTCATAGGTCCTTATAAGATTTTGGAGATTCTTAATCCTGTATCGTTTCGTTTGGACCTACCAGCATCTTTCACTATTCATAATGTCTTCCATCGGTCGTTGTTGCGGAGGTACGAGGTGCCGGTTGTTCCTTCTGTTGAGCCTCCTGCTCCTGTGCTGGTGCAGGGTGAATTGGAGTATGTTGTGGAGAAGATTTTGGACTCTTGCGTTTCCAGATGGAGACTTCAATATTTGGTTAAATGGAAGGGATACGGTCAGGAAGATAATTCTTGGGTGACTGCCTCTGATGTTCATGCCTCTGATTTGGTTCGTGCCTTTCATAGGGCTCATCCAGATTGCCCTGGTGGTTCTCATGAGGGTTCGGTGCCCCCTCCTCAAGGGGGGGGGTACTGTTGTGAATTCTGTTTGTGGGCTCCCTCTGGTGGCTACTGGTGGTACTGGCTGACTTCTGTCTTTTATTCCCAGTGCACCTGTTCCCATCAGGAAATGGGAGTTTCCTATATAGTCTGGCTTCTCACTCATTTACTTGCCGGCTATCAATGTTACCAGAGCTCCTCTGTTACTTGCTACCTGCTCCAAGTCTGCTGATTCAGATAAGTTGGATCATCTGTACTTTTTGTGAAAGTTTTGTCCAGCGTTCATTTGGATCATTTGTACCTTTTGTCCAGCGTGCATTTATATGAATCTTGCTGCTGGAAGCTCTAGCGAACTGAAATGACCACTCCGGTGTCATGAGTTGATACCGGAGTTTAAAGTCATTTCAGGATGGTATTTTGTAGGGTTTTGAGTTGACCGCGAAGTCCACTTTTGTATTTTCTGCTATCTAGTTAGTGGGAATCTCTTTGCTGAACCTGTATTCATACTACGTATGTGTTTTCTTCTTAACTAACCGTCATTATATGTTGGGGGCTACTATCACTTTGGGGTTTTCTCTGGAGGCAAGCCAGGTCTGTGTTTCCTCTACTAGGGGTAGCTAGATCTCCGGCTGGTGCGAGACGTCTAGGGATAAAACGCAGGCACGTTCCCCGGCTACTGGTAGTTGTGCGTGAGGTTCAGCATCGCGGTCAGCTTAGATTCCATCTTCCTAGAGCTAGTCCTGTTTTTGCCTATGTCCCTGCCATTGGGAACCATGACAGCAAAGACTCCTGCTCAAACACACACTTCTCCAACTTGGCATAGAGGGAGTTTGCCCGTAGGAGGTCGAAGACTTTGCAAACATCTCTCCGGTGGGAGTCTATATCTGGAGAGTAGATGAGAATATCATCCAGATAGACTACAACCGAGGTGGAGAACATATCCCAGAAGATATCATTTACAAAGTCTTGGAAAACGGCTGGGGCATTACAAAGCCCAAAGGGCATCACCAGGTATTCATAGTGTCCATCCCCGGTTGTTAAAAGCCGTTTTCCATTCGTCCCCCTCAAGAATACGCATCAGGTTGTAAGCACCCCACAGATCAAGCTTAGTAAATACCCTCGCTCCCCGCAACCTATCGAAGAGCTCAGATATCAAGGGCAGAGGGTATTTATTCTTAACGGTGGTGGCATTAAGACCCCTGTAATCTATGCATGGATGTAATTCTCCTTTCTTCTTCTGCACAAAGTAGAACCCCACCCCTGCGGGTGACACTGACTCCCTAATGAATCCTCTTGCCAGATTCTCCTGAATGTACTGAGACATTGCCTCCGTTTCCGGGAGAGATAACGGGTAGACTCGACCCCGGGGAGGCTCAGCACCAGGCAAGAGGTCAATAGGACAGTCATAGGAGCGGTGAGGCGGAAGGGTTTCCGCAGCCCTCTTGGAGAACACGTCCGCATATGGCCAATAGTGCTTGGGGAGAGAGGAAAGATCTGCGGGTACTTCAGTTGTAGCAACCTGAACACACTCCCTCAGACATCTACCCTCACAAGATTCACTCCATCCCAGAATTCTCCCTGAAGACCACTCTATATGAGGAGAGTGGTAGCATATAGGGTTGAGCGAAACGGGTCGGCCATTTTCAGAAGTCGCCGACTTTTGGCAAAGTCGGGTTTCATGAAACCCAACCCGACCCCTGTGTGGGGTCGGCCATGAGGTCGGCGATCTTCTGAATCTGGTATCGGAATTCCGATACCGAGTTCCGATATGTTTGCGATATCGGAAATCGGTATCGGAATCCACATTTAAGTGTAAAATAAAGAATTAAAATAAAAAATATTGATATACTCACCTCTCCGACGCAGCCTGGACATCGCCGCTGGTAACCGGCATCTTCCATTCCTAAGAATGGCGCTTGAAAGACCTTTCGATAATGTCACGGCTTGTGATTGGTCGCGGCGGCCCACGTGACCGCTCAGCGACCAATCACAAGCCGTGACGTAATTTTCAGGTCCTAAATTCCTCATTCTAGGAATTCAGGACATGAGAATTACGTCACGGCTTGTGATTGGTTGCTGAGCGGTCACGTGGGCCGCCGCGACCAATCACAAGCCGTGACGTCATCGAAAGGTCCTTCACGCGCTCATTCTTAAGAAGGAAGGCTGCCGGAAAGAAGCCGAGGGTGAGTATATTCCTATTAGGTATATACTCACCCTCGGACGCGCCCTGCTTCTTTCCGGCAGCCTTCCTTCTTAAGAATGAGCGCGTGAAGGACCTTTCGATGACGTCACGGCTTGTGATTGGTCGCGGCAGCCCACGTGACCGCTCAGCGACCAATCACAAGCGGTGACGTAATTCTCATGTCCTAAATTCCTAGAATGAGGAATTTAGGACCTGAAAATTACGTCACGGCTTGTGATTGGTCGCTGAGCGGTCACGTGGGCCGCCGCGACCAATCACAAGCCGTGACGTTATCGAAAGGTCTTTCAAGCGCCATTCTTAGGAACGGAAGATGCCGGTTACCAGCGGTGATGTCCAGGCTGCGTCGGAGAGGTGAGTATATCAATATTTTTTATTTTAATTCTTTATTTTACACTTAAATATGGATCCCAGAGAGTTTCCTCTCCTTCAGACCCTGGGAACCATAGTATCCCATTGCACTGCATTGGGTTTCGTGTTTCGGCCGACCCCGACCCCGACTTTTTTATAGGATCGGCCGATTTCACTCGACCCGACTTTTGAGAAAGTCGGGTTTCGTGAAACCCGACCCGATCCTATAAAAATAAAAGTCGCTCAACCCTAGTAGCATAGCCATGGTATCCCCAACAGAACCTCGTCAATCCCTCAGGAATGACTAGCAGGGAGATAATCTCCTGATAAGATGGAGACATGGATAAAGTAAATGGGATGGTTTGGTGTGTTATCTGTGAGGGCAGTGTTTACCACTCGTACAGTCACAGGTTTGGCGCGCATCACCAGGGGTATTGCGTGTTGCTGGGCAAAGGCAGATGAATAAAATTGCCCTCCGCCCCGGAATCCATGCAAAGCTCTACTGTAAGAGTGGATGGGGCTATAGTAATTGTCCCCTTGAAGGACAGTTTGGAGGACAACGTCGCTGTGTCTAGTGTACCTCCTCCTACTACCACAAAACACTGATGTTTTCCCGACCGCTGGGAACATCTGGAGGCAAGATGTCCTGACTACCGGCAAACATGACAGACCTTGAATGCACGAGCGGTCCGGGACTTAGATTCCGCTCGTGAAACCTTCATAGCCTCAAGTGACAAGGACGCCTTAACCGGAGATTCCAGAGGTTTGGCGAAGGTGGGAGCCAGCCGAAACCTCTGCCTACACTGGGCTCGCCCCAACCTCTGCTCGTTAAAATGAAGGTCGATGCGAGTTGATACAGCTATTAGCTCCTCCAGTGAGGTGGGAATCTCTCTGGTGGCCAAAGCGTCCTTCACATGGTCAGCCAGCCCCCTCCAAAATACAGGGATGAGGGCTTTATCCGGCCACACCAGCTCAGATGCTAAAGTCCATAAGTGGACGGCAAAATGGCTGACCATGGATGAGCCCTGGGTCAATGCCAGCAGTTGGAGCGGCGTATCATGGGTGACCTGAGGTCCTAAAAAGACCTGTTTCAGAGTGCTCAGAAACAGTGGAGCACTCTGCACCACATGATCGTGGAATGTGGAATGGAGGAGAACTCTGTTGCTTCACAGAGTCGCCATAAATACGTTGCGCCCTGTTAGCAGTCACAGGGTACAGCTCAAAGACACTAGTGGGATCCCTATGAATCACCCCCACTAAACAGGTGATTGGACTCGCTCTGACCCTCAGTGACTTTTGAGCCCGTGCCTGAGGACGCCCTGAGTCAGATGCTGAGTCCAAGCGGGAGTTCCCACCCTACACTGACCGGTTGTCAGGAAAGTGCACTGATTGCGCACGGTGCCACACAGGCAGGCACTGCGAATAGACGCTGAAATGTGTGCTAAGTGTGCAGGTAGCACTGTCGGGCGCTAGGTAGCTTCACACCAATCATGAGCAGTCATCACCACTAGGAATGGGAATGATTAAGAAGCTTTCATCGATCGACAGACATTCATCTACACACACAGGTACACACATTATCAAGTTTATACTAGCACATGGCCGTGCGGCCATGAAAACCTTTTATAGCTGTAGCTCTCAAGGACCTTCCTAATGGTCCAATAGGAGTTGCTACAGGACCTGAGCATGTGATCCCCGACCTCCAATGGGAGGTTGTCCCATGGGCATGCTCAGTATGGGGAAAGCAGGACATAGTCCCTGAAATGCCTGCTCGCTAGTGATCAGCACTGGCTACAAAGGCAGAGCCTGGAAAGGCAACAGTAACCAAGCGCACAGTATCAGTTTGAGCCAGACGCTGGGACCAACATCTCTGCTGAGCAGGCTCCACTGTGGCTGGAGGAGAATGGGAGACCGCAGCGGACATGGTTCGAGATTCCCCCTGTGCAGCTGCGGGAACTCGACTCCTAACACATGAGACCTTGGAATTTAATTTTGTTTACTCCATTTACTTAATTATGTTACTTCATTCACACATTGCAAAACAAATTTCAAGGTTCACCCATCTTCTAAAGACATAGTATAGTTTAGAACAATCTAAAGGGAAATAGAAGTTAATTCACTTAGCAGGTAACTGGTAATTAAAGCCCCTAATTTGCTTACTTACCTTGTTTTTAGAATGTTTAAAAATTGCAAGATTTCAGAAAACTGGATAAGCCTCAGAGCTCGCAGAAATCTCAGGCCTGGAAGAGAGAATAAGTCATGGTTACTTAACGTCTGTGAGTAAGTTCAAACAGTCTGTGAACTAAGAACCTAACTTACACATTAAAAGATCATTGTGCATTTTGTGGACCATCTAAAACAGGAGTGAACATACAGTAGAAGAAAGGGGACCCATTTCAATTAATAAAGTAGGCCCCTTTCTGTTGCTGGTTATTACCACCACAAACAATGAAATACTTTGCAACACAACTTCTCCTAACAATACATGTTATATCTCCATATAATGTCATGACAACATTATCACTATTTACAGTGGGCTCAAGATCAAAAGCCTTAAAAAAATGTATTTCCCAGACTCTACAAAAAGTCTTCTATTTATATTGACTGTTCAGGAATTTACCCTGCTATCAGGAGCTTGTTTCCTGCCATCTCCTTCCCAATAACATTGGATTATGTCACGACTCCTCCTGTTAGTGTATCTGGACGCTTTGAGTGACTGTTCAGCCATCTCACGTAGGGCAGGAGCTGTCAGTATGGTGATGGACAGCTCAGCCATCCAATCGGAAGCTGAGGTATGCTGAGCTGTCAGTGTTGTTGAGTGGCAGTCCAGCTGCCCAATCAGGGCCAGGGCATGTGGGGTTTCCTTCATGTGTCTCCTGTTTGACTATTTAGCTTTCTCTCTGCCTCCAATTAGTGCTTGTTGTAGCTTAGCTGAAGAGGTGTGCATTTTCTCTGTGCCCTAAGTTTGAGGGTATGTGCACACGTCAGGATTTCTTGCAGAAATTTCCTGAAGAAAACCGGAAATTTTCTGCAAGAAATCTGCATTTTTTTTTTGCTAAAGTTTTCCAAGCGATCTGTAGCATCACTTGGAAAACTGACTGACTGACTGACTGACTGACATAGTGTTTGACAAGTGTGACCAACTTTTTACTATAGATGCTGCTTATGCAGCATCTATAGTAAAAGATAGAATGTTTAAAAATAATAAAAAAAATAAAAAAATGGTTATACTCACCCTCTGCAGACAGCCGATATCGTCAGCAGCGTCCGTTCCTAGATGGTGTGGTTCAGGACCTTCGATGACGTCGCGGTCACGTGAGCGGTCACATGACCGGTCTCGTGACCAATCACAAGACAGCGACGTCATCGCAGGTCCTGACCCACACCATCTTTAGGAACCGAAGCGGCAGCATGCAGCGGTGAGAGGCGGGGACACTCCGGGGGCCATCGAAGGTGAGTATATGACTATTTTTTATTTTAATTCTTTTTTTTTGGCCAATTATATGGTGCCCAGTCCGTGGAGGAGAGTCTCCTCTCCTCCACCCTGGGTACCATCCGCACATGATCTGCTTACTTCCCGCATGGTGGGCACAGCCCCGTGCAGGAAGTATGCAGATCAATGCACTCCTAGGTGTGCAGAATCCCCGCAATTCCGCATTTTAATGAACATGTTGCTTTTTTTTCCGCAATGCGATTTTTTCGCGGAAAAAAATGCAGCATTTGCACAAAAAATGCGGAATACACTGTAAATAATAGGAGGCATATGTTAGCGTTTTTTTTCGCGTTTTTATCACGTTTTTATAGCGAAAAAACGCAAAAAAACGCGAAAAATACTGAACGTGTGCACATGGCCTGAATATTCTCATCTTTGTTACCCGACCTTGGATTTATTTTTGACCATTTGTTTGCCTAGCACCTTTTGTGTTGATCAGCTACATTCTTGGAATTCTAACCCCACAATGTGACCTAACTACACCTTCGTCTCGCCCCTCTGCGTATGACGAGTATGGCATCTAACGCCAGACCTCTTTTCTATCCCGACCTCCCTCAAGGCTTGTCCATGAGTAGTGACTCACATTAGCTTCTGTTTGTAGGTGGAATAAAGAGGTGATCCCTTGACCATCTATTAAAAATCAAGAATCAGTTAATGGGGCCCCTCTCTATTTTTAGAAAAAATTAACCCCTACACCCCCACAGCCAATTTCCATTTTTGTGTTTCCGTTTTTCCTCCCCTTCTTCTCAGAGCCATAACTTTAATTTTTCTGTCCACATATACATATGAGGGCTTGTTTTTTGCAGGACGAGTTGTACTTTTGAATGACACCATTCATTTTACCACATAATGTACTTGAAAGCGGGAAAAAATGTGCGGTGAAATTGTGAAAAAAAAAAATCCTGACATTTTTTGGGAATTATTTTTTTTGTGGTAAAAATGATCATTGTTATGACCCCAATGGCAGAGGGTCTCAGGAATAATGCTAAGTCAGTAAATTCAGAAAACCAGCTCATAGGGCAGTGGTAACTGGGCTGACCATATAACTAATCCTAGCACCACAAATACCAGCAGCCGGGGAACGTTCCTACGTTGATCCTAGACGTCTCGCGCCAGCCAGAGAGCTAACTACCCCTAGAAGGGAAAAGAAAGACCTTTCTTGCCTCCAGAGGAAATACCCCAAAAAGTTGGATAGAAGCCCCCCACAAATAATAACGGTGAGGTAAGAGGAAAAGACAAACATAAGAATGAGCTAGGAATTTAGCAAAGAGAGGCCCACTAGCTAATAGCAGAATATAGAAAGATAACTTATATGGTCAGCAAAAAATCCTATCAAAAATATCCACACTGGAAATTCAAGAACCCCCAAACCGTCTAACGGCCCGGGGGGAGAACACCAGCCCCCTAGAGCTACCGGCAAGGTCAGGAATCACATTTAGTACAAGCTGGACAAAAAATGATAGCAAACAAATAACCCAAAAAACAAAGAAGCAAGACTTAGCTTAATTTAGCACGAACCAGGACCAGCAAACAGGAGCAAACAGAATGTGTCTGATAACACCGATGCCAGGCACTAGACTAAGGTTCCAGGAGGTTTATATAGCAACACCCCTGAAGTAACGACCCAGCTGGGTGCAGACAGAGGGAAGGAAATCCCAGAGTCATATCACTAGTAACCACTAGAGGGAGCCAAAAAAGTCTAATTCACAACAGTACCCCCCCCTTAAGGAGGGGTCACCGAACCCTCACCAAGACCACCAGGGCGATCAGGATGAGCAGCGTGAAAGGCACGAACCAAATCGGCCGCATGCACATCAGAGGCAACCACCCAGGAATTATCCTCCTGACCATAACCCTTCCACTTGACCAAATACTGAAGCCTCCGCCTGGAGAGACGAGAATCCAAGATCTTCTCCACCACGTACTCCAACTCGCCCTCAACCAACACCGGAGCAGGAGGCTCAGCAGAAGGAACCACAGGCACAACGTAGCGTCGTAACAAAGACCTATGGAACACGTTGTGAATGGCAAACGAAACCAGAAGATCCAAGCGAAAGGACACAGGATTAAGGATTTCCAATATTTTGTAAGGACCGATGAAGCGAGGCTTAAATTTAGGAGAGGAGACCTTCATAGGAACAAATCGAGAAGACAGCCACACCAAATCCCCAACACGAAGTCGGGGACCCACACCGCGGCGGCGGTTGGCAAAACGCTGAGCCTTCTCCTGTGACAACTTCAAGTTGTCCACCACATGATTCCAGATCTACTGCAACCTATCCACCACAGAATCTACTCCAGGACAGTCAGAAGGCTCCACATGTCCCGAGGAAAAACGAGGATGGAAACCAGAGTTGCAGAAAAATGGCGAAACCAAAGTAGCGGAACTAGCCCGATTATTTAGGGCAAACTCAGCCAACGGCAAGAAGGTCACCCAATCATCCTGATCTGCCGAAACAAAACACCTCAAGTAAGCTTCCAGAGTCTGATTAGTTCGCTCAGTTTGTCCATTAGTCTGAGGATGAAAGGCAGACGAGAACGATAAATCAATGCCCATCCTAGCACAAAAGGATCGCCAGAACCTGGAAACAAACTGGGATCCTCTGTCAGACACAATATTCTCAGGAATGCCGTGTAAACGAACCACATTCTGAAGGAACACAGGAACCAGATCGGAAGAGGAAGGCAGCTTAGGCAAAGGCACCAAATGGACCATTTTTGAAAAGCGATCACATACCACCCAGATGACAGACATACCCCGAGACACCGGGAGATCAGAAATGAAATCCATGGAAATATGTGTCCAAGGCCTCTTCGGGACAGGCAAGGGCAAGAGCAACCCACTGGCACGGGAACAGCAAGGCTTAGCTCGAGCACAAGTCCCACAGGACTGCACAAATGACCGTACATCCCGTGACAAGGAAGGCCACCAAAATGACCTAGCCACCAGATCTCTGGTGCCAAAAATTCCCGGATGACCTGCCAACACCGAGGAATGAACCTCGGGAATGACTCTGCTGGTCCACTTATCAGGAACAAACAGTCTGTCAGGTGGACAAGAGTCAGGTCTACCAGCTTGAAATCTCTGCAACACACGTCGCAAATCAGGAGAAATGGCTGACAAAATAACTCCTTCTTTAAGAATACCAACAGGTTCTGTGACTCCAGGAGAGTCAGGCACAAAGCTCTTTGAAAGAGCATCAGCTTTCACATTCTTTGAACCTGGTAAATACGAGACCACAAAGTCAAAACGGGAGAAAAACAATGACCAGCGGGCCTGTCTAGGATTCAAGCGTTTAGCAGACTCGAGATACATCAAATTTTTGTGATCAGTCAAGACCACCACACGATGCTTAGCACCCTCGAGCCAATGACGCCACTCCTCAAATGCCCACTTCATGGCCAGTAATTCCCGATTGCCCACATCATAATTCCGCTCAGCAGGCGAAAACTTCCTAGAGAAGAAAGCACATGGTCTCATTACCGAGCAACCAGGGCCTCTCTGTGACAAAACGGCCCCTGCCCCAATCTCAGAAGCATCCACCTCGACCTGAAAGGGAAGTGAGACATCAGGCTGGCACAAAACAGGCACCGAAGTAAACCGGCGCTTCAACTCCTGGAATGCCTCCACGGCTGCAGGAGCCCAGTTAGCAACATCAGAACCTTTCTTGGTCATATCCGTCAAAGGTTTAACAACGCTAGAAAAATTAGCGATAAAACGACGGTAGAAGTTAGCAAAACCCAAGAACTTCTGAAGACTCTTAACCGACGTGGGTTGAGTCCACTCATGAATAGCTCGGACCTTGACTGGGTCCATCTCCACAGCAGAAGGGGAAAAAATAAACCCCAAAAAGGGAACTTTCTGTACTCCAAAGAGACACTTTGAGCCTTTAACAAACAAGGCATTCTCACGCAAAACCTGAAACACCATCCTGACCTGCTCCACATGTGAGTCCCAATCTTCAGAGAAAACCAGAATATCGTCCAGATAAACAATCATAAATTTATCCAGATACTTCCGGAAAATATCATGCATAAAGGACTGAAATACTGAGGGAGCATTAGAAAGCCCAAAAGGCATCACCAAGTACTCAAAATGACCTTCGGGCGTATTAAATGCAGTCTTCCATTCATCACCTTGCTTAATGCGCACAAGGTTGTATGCACCACAAAGATCTATCTTGGTGAACCACTTGGCACCCTTAATCCGGGCAAACAAGTCCGACAAGAGAGGCAAAGGATACTGAAATTTTACAGTGATTTTATTCAGTAGCCGATAGTCAATACAAGGTCTCAAAGATCCGTCCTTCTTAGCCACAAAAAAGAATCCTGCACCAAGAGGGGAAGAGGATGGACGGATATGCCCCTTCTCCAGAGACTCCTTGATATATGAACGCATTGCGGCATGCTCAGGTACTGACAGATTAAATAATCTTCCCTTAGGAAATTTACTACCTGGAATCAAATCTATGGCGCAGTCACAGTCCCTATGAGGAGGCAGAGCACTGGATCTGGACTCGCTGAATACATCCTGATAATCAGACAAATACTCAGGAACTTCCGAAGGAGTAGAGGAAGCAATAGACACCGGCGGGGAATCAGCATGAATTCCCTGACAGCCCCAACTTGACACAGACATTGCCTTCCAATCCAGGACTGGATTGTGGGTCTGTAACCATGGCAGACCCAAAACGACCAAATCATGCATTTTATGCAGAACAAGAAAACGAATCACCTCCCGATGTTCAGGAGTCATGCACATGGTCACCTGCGTCCAAAACTGCGGTTTATTTTCTGCCAATGGCGTAGCATCAATACCTCTAAGAGGAATAGGATTTACTAACGGTTCAAGAACAAAACCACAGCGAAAAACACAACCCATTCTGACGTCTATGATTTTTCCGTTCATTTCTAGTCTGAATTCTATCACATTGCATTAAATCAGGTGTTTGTTCAGACAACACCACCAGAGGATTAGCGGTTTTGCGCTCCCGCAAACGCCGGTCAATTTGAATAGCAAGCGCCATAGAATCATTCAGACTTGTAGGAATGGGGAAACCCACCATCACATTCTTAATGGCTTCAGAAAGGCCATTTCTGAAATTTGCGGCCAGAGCACACTCATTCCACTGAGTAAGCACGGACCATTTCCAAAATTTTTGGCAATACACTTCAGCTTCATCCTGACCCTGAGAAATAGCCAACAAGGCTTTTTCTGCCTGAATTTCAAGATTGGGTTCCTCGTAAAGCAATCCGAGCGCCAGAAAAAACGCATCAATATTTGCCAATGCCGGATCTCCTGGCGCTAGCGAGAAAGCCCAATCCTGAGGGTCGCCCCGTAAAAAATAAATAACAATTTTAACTTGCTGAGCAGAATCTCCAGATGAACGGGGTCTCAGAGAAAGAAACAATTTACAATTATTCTTGAAATTCCTAAACCTAAATCGATCTCCAGAAAACAATTCCGGAATAGGTATTTTAGGTTCAGACATAGGACTACTGGTAACAAAATCTTGTATACCCTGCACACGAGCTGCCAGCTGGTCAACACTTGTAATCAAGGTCTGCACATTCATGTCTGCAGCAAGCACACGCCACTCAAAGGTAAAGGGGAGGAAGAGAAGGAAGGAAAAAAAACCTCAGAATTTCCTTTCTTATTATCCCACTTCTGCAATGCTTTAAACATTCAATATTGGCCTGGCATACTGTTATGACCCCAATGGCAGAGGGTCTCAGGAATAATGCTAAGTCAGTAAATTCAGAAAACCAGCTCATAGGGCAGTGGTAACTGGGCTGACCATATAACTAATCCTAGCACCACAAATACCAGCAGCCGGGGAACGTTCCTACGTTGATCCTAGACGTCTCGCGCCAGCCGGAGAGCTAACTACCCCTAGAAGGGAAAAGAAAGACCTTTCTTGCCTCCAGAGGAAATACCCCAAAAAGTTGGATAGAAGCCCCCCACAAATAATAACGGTGAGGTAAGAGGAAAAGACAAACATAAGAATGAGCTAGGAATTTAGCAAAGAGAGGCCCACTAGCTAATAGCAGAATATAGAAAGATAACTTATATGGTCAGCAAAAAATCCTATCAAAAATATCCACACTGGAAATTCAAGAACCCCCGAACCGTCTAACGGCCCGGGGGGAGAACACCAGCCCCCTAGAGCTACCAGCAAGGTCAGGAATCACATTTAGTACAAGCTGGACAAAAAATGATAGCAAACAAATAACCCAAAAAACAAAGAAGCAAGACTTAGCTTAATTTAGCACGAACCAGGACCAGCAAACAGGAGCAAACAGAATGTGTCTGATAACACCGATGCCAGGCACTAGACTAAGGTTCCAGGAGGTTTATATAGCAACACCCCTGAAGTAACGACCCAGCTGGGTGCAGACAGAGGGAAGGAAATCCCAGAGTCATATCACTAGTAACCACTAGAGGGAGCCAAAAAAGTCTAATTCACAACAGATCATGCAATATGAGTATCCTCATCAATATGATTACGGCGATACCAAATATGTCTATTTTTTAAATTATTTTGGTGGTGAAAAAAAAACAAGTTTTCCCCCCCAAATTTTTTGAGTTGTGTTGTCATTTTCCGAGACCCATAACATTTTTATTTTTCGGCCAATAGAACTGTGCGACGTTTTATCACTTATTACAGCATTTTTTGATTCCCTGAGGTGATGAAAAAAACGTCATTTTGGCGTTCTGGAATTTTTCCCATTTAGGGTGTTTACCAATTGGGTTAATTGTTTTTATCTTTTGATTGTACATTTCTCCAACTGCGATTGTTAGCAGCAGGTCCTGGTTGTAATGCTCAGCCATTACCTGACGTTTAAGCCCGCTCTGTACACCTGCTTCCGACATGTGCCACACATATAAGGCGATTATTGTGAAGGGATTAAAGAAAATCTGTCAGAAGGTTTTTGCTATGTAATCTGATGACAGCATGAGGGCGGAGACACAGGTTACAGGGATGTATTACTTATTAGACTGTTGTTTCTATACAATGAAGGTTTTATCACATTATCACTGCGCAGACTAGCCTATTCCTCTGATAAGCAGCTTACTGTCACTATACAATATACACAGAAAGCTGTGACTCAATTAGGGTGGGCAAGGTTAGCTTTCTGAGCTCTGCTACATCTAAAAACTCTCATGGTGTCACAACTGTTCTAACCAGTAAACTAAGTTATACATCCCTGGAATCAGGGTCTCTTTCCCTTAATTATGCTGCTTTCAGATGAAGCAGCAAAAATCTGGCGACAGATTCCATTTAAATTTGGTTGAAAAGTGATCATTCTAAATGAATAATATTTCAGTTAAGCACACCTTTTAACGGCTATACTTGCAGCTATCCTTCACATTGCACAACATATAAGGTATGTATCCTTTAACCCCTTAAGCCCCGAGGGTGGTTTGCACGTTAATGACCAGGCCAATTTTTACAATTCTGACCACTGTCCCTTTATGAGGTTATAACTCTGGAACGCTTCAACGGATCTTGGCGATTCTGACATTGTTTTCTCGTGACATATTGTACTTCATGTTAGTGGTAAAATTTCTTCGATATATCTTGCGTTTATTTGTGAAAAAAAACGAATATTTGGCGAAAATTTGGACAATTTCGCAATTTTCCAACTTTGAATTTTTATGCCCTTAAATCACAGACATATGTCACACAAAATACTTAATAAATAACATTTCCCACATGTCTACTTTACATCAGCACAATTTTGGAGCCAAAATTTCTTTTTGTGACGGAGTTATAAGGGTTAAAAGTTGACCAGCAATTTCTCATTTTTACAACACCATTTTTTTTTAGGGACCACATCTCATTTGAAGTCATTTTGACGGGTCTATATGATAGAAAATACCCAAGTGTGACACCATTCTAAAAACTGCACCCCTCAAGGTACTCAAAACCACTTTCAAAAAGTTTATTAACCCTTCAGGTGTTTCACAGGAATTTTTGGAATGTTTAAATAAAAATGAACATTTAATTTTTTTCACACAAAATTTATTTCAGCTCCAATTTGTTTTATTTTACCAAGGGTAACAGGAGAAAATATACCCCAAAAGTTGTTGTACAATTTATCCTGAGTACGCTGATACCCCATATGTGGGGGTAAACCACAGTTTGGGCGCATGGCAGAGCTTGGAAACAAAGGAGCGCCATTTGACTTTTCAATGCAAAATTGACTGGAATTGAGATGGGACGCCATGTTGCATTTGGAGAGCCCCTGATGTGCCTAAACATTGAAACCCCTAACAAGTGACACCATTTTGGAAAGTAGACCCCCTAAGGAACTTATCTAGATGTGTGGTGAGCACTTTGACCCAACAAGTGCTTTACAGAAGTTTATAATGCAGAGCCGTAAAAATAAAAAATCATATTTTTTCACAAAAATTATCTTTTCACCCCCAATTTTTTATTTTCCCAAGGGTGAGAGAAGAAATTGGACCTCAAAAATTGTTGTGCAATTTGTCCTGAGTACGCTGATACCCCATATGTGGGTGTAAACCATTGTTTGGGCACAGGGCAGAGCTCGGAAGGGAAGGAGCGCCATTTGACTTTTCAATGCAAAATTGACTGGAATTGAGATGGGACGCCATGTTGCATTTAGAGAGCCCTTGATGTGCCTAAACATTGAAACCCCTAACAAGTGACACCATTTTGGAAAGTAGACCCCCTAAGGAACTTATCTAGATGTGTGGTGAGCACTTTGACCCAACAAGTGCTTTACAGAAGTTTATAATGCAGAGCCGTAAAAATAAAAAATCATATTTTTTCACAAAAATGATCTTTTCACCCCCAATTTTTTATTTTCCCAAGGGTAAGAGAAGAAATTGGACCCCAAAAATTGTTGTGCAATTTGTCCTGAGTACACTGATACCCCATATGTGGGTGTAAACCATTGTTTGGGCGCAGGGCAGAGCTCAGAAGGGAAGGAGCGCCATTTGACTTTTCAATGCAAAATTGACTGGAATTGAGATGGGACGCCATGTTGCGTTTGGAGAGCCCCTAATGTGCCTAAACATTGAAACCCCCCACGAGTGACACCATTTTGGAAAGTAGACCCCTTAAGGAACTTATCTAGATGTGTGTTGAGCACTTTGACCCAACAAGTGCTTCACAGAAGTTTATAATGCAGAGCCGTAAAAATAAAAAATCATATTTTTTCACAAAAATGATCTTTTCACCCCCATTTTTTTATTTCCCCAAGGGTAAGAGAAGAAATTAGACCACAAAAGTTGTTGTGCAATTTGTTCTGAGTACGACGATACCCCATATGTGGGTGTAAACCATTGTTTGGGCGCATAGCAGAGCTCAGAAGGGAAGAAGCGCTATTTTACTTTTCAATGCAAAATTGACTGGAATTAAGATGGGATGCCATGTTGCGTTTGGAGAGCCCCTTATGTGCCTAAACATTAAACCCCCCCCACAAGTGACACCATTTTGGAAAGTAGACCCCCTAAGGAACTTATCTAGATGTGTTTTGAGAGCTTTGAACCCCCAAGTGTTTCACTACAGTTTATAACGCAGAGCCGTGAAAATAAAAATTATTTTTTTTTTCACAAAAATGATTTTTTAGCCCCAAGTTTTGTATTTTCACAAGGGTATCAGGATAAATTGGACCCCAAAAGTTGTTGTCCAATTTGTCTGGAGTACGCTGATACCCCATTTGTGGGGGGGGACCACTGTTTGGGCGCATGACAGAGCTCGGAAGGGAAGGAGCGCCATTTGGAATGCAGACTTAAATGGATTGGTCTGCAGGCGTCACGTTGCATTTGCAGAGCCCCTGATGTACCCAAACAGTACAAACCCCCCACAAGTGACCCCATATTGGAAACTAGACCTCCCAAGGAACTTATCTAGATGTGTTGTGAGAACTTTGAACCCCCAAGTGTTTCACTACAGTTTACAACGCAGAGCCGTGAAAATAAAACATATTTTTTTTCCCACAAAAATGATTTTTAGCCCCCCAAATTTTTATTTTCCCAAGGATAACAAGAGAACTTGGACCCCAGAAGTTGTTGTTCAATTTGTCCCTAGTACGCTGATACCCCATATGTTGGGGTAAACCCCTTTTTGGACGCACGGGAGAGCTCGGAAGGGAAGGAGCACTGTTTTACTTTTTCAACGCAGAATTGGCTGGAATTGAGATTGGACGCCATGTCGCGTTTGGAGAGCCCCTGATGTGCCTGAACAGTGGAAACTCCCCAATTCTACCTGAAACCCTATCCCTAACCTCACCCCTAACCGTTTACTGAACATTTTCTGACAGTCATAAGTGCCACGTATATAAGTGCCACGTATATAAGTGCCACGTATTTAAGAGCCACGTATTTAAGTGCCACGTATTTAAGTGCCACGTATTTAAGTGCCACGTATTTCAGTGCCACGATATTTCAGTGCCACGATATTTCAGTGCCACGTATTTCAGTGCCACGTATTTCAGTGCCACGTATTTCAGGCACTGAAAAATACGTGGCACGTAAATACTTCAGTGCCACGATATTTCAGTGCCACGTATTTCAGTGCCACGTATTTCAGTGCCACGTATTTCAGGCACTGAAAAATACGTGGCACGTAAATACGTGGCACGTAAATACGTGGCACGTAAATACGTGGCACTTAAATACGTGGCACTTAAATACGTGGCACTTATATACGTGGCCACTGAAATATCGTGGCACTTATATACGTATATACGTATATAAACGTATATTTCAGTGCCACGTATTTCAGGTTAGGGGTAGGGTTAGGGGTAGGGTTAGGGTTTTTTGTTTTTTTCTTGTTTTCTTGTGTTTTTCTATAAAAACGCATGCGTTTTACTGCGTTTACATGCATTTTTTCACACATGCGGTTTTTTTAAAAAACGCATGCAGATAAAAACGCAAGTGTGAAACCAGACTAAAAGACGCTTTTTATAGCAAAAAAGTTTTTGCGTCTCCAAATTTTGAGACCTATAATTTTTCCACATTTTGGTCCACAGAGTCATGTGAGGTCTTGTTTTTTGCGGGACGAGTTGACGTTTTTATTGGTAACATTTTCGGACACGTGACCATTTTTTATCCCTTTTTATTCCGATTTTTGTGAGGCAGAATAACCAAAAACCAGCTATTCATGAATTTCTTTTGGGAGAGGCGTTTATACCGTTCCGCGTTTGGTAAAATTGATAAAGCAGTTTTATTCGTCGGGTCAGTACGATTACAGCGATACCTCATTTATATCATTTTTTTATGTTTTGACGCTTTTATACGATAAAAACTATTTTATAGAAAAAATAATTATTTTGGCATCGCTTTATTCTGAGGACTATAACTTTTTTATTTTTTTGCTGATCATGCTGTATGGTGGCTCGTTTTTTGCGGGACAAGATGACGTTTTCAGCGGTAACATGGTTATTTATATCCGTCTTTTTGATCGCGTGTTATTCCACTTTTTGTTCGGCGGTATGGTAATAAAGCGTTGTTTTTTGCCTCGTTTTTTTTTTTTTTTTCTTACGGTGTTTACTGAAGGGGTTAACTAGTGGGCCAGTTTTATAGGTTGGGTCGTTACGGACGCGGCGATACTAAATATGTGTACTTTTATTGTTTTTGTTTGTTTTTTTTAGATAAAGAAATGTATTTATGGGAATAATATTTTTTTTTTTATTATTATTTATTTAGGAATTTTTTTTATTTTTTTTTACACATGTGGAAATTTTTTTTTTTACTTTTTTACTTTGTCCCAGGGGGGGACATCACAGATCGCAGATCTGATAGTGTGCACAGCACTCTATCAGATCCGCGATCATACTTTCATCGGAGCAGGCTGCAGCTTTCATCTGCAGCCTGCTCCGACCCGGAAGTGCTCCCTGCAGGACCCGGATACAGCCCCTCGGCCATTTTGGATCCGGGGCCTGCAGGGAGAAGACGTTCGGTATGAGGTGAGTACATCACCTTGTACCGATCGTCTCAGGGAAGCCCGCAGGGAGCCCCCTCCCTGCGCGATGCTTCCCTGTACCGCCGGTACACCGCGATCATGTTTGATCGCGGTGTGCCGGGGGTTAATGTGCCGGGGGCGGTCCGTGACCGCTCCTGGCACATAGTGCCGGATGTCAGCTGCGATATGCAGCCGACACCCGGCCGCGATCGGCCGCGCTCCCCCCGTGAGCGCGGCCGATCGCGTATGACGTACTATCCCGTCACCGGGAATTAAGGCCCACCCCACCTCGACGGTATAGTACGTCATACGGGCTTAAGGGGTTAAGTTAAGGTGTGAAAGTCACTCAGGCCTTTTTAAAAATTAGTTCTGTGTTACTTCCCCTTATTGGATCTGTAGATTAAATGCTCCAGTTAGTGAAAGCACAAGGGCACATTTCATCAAAGGTCATAGTAAAGCCTATTGTGTTTCTATCACGTAGAGTCAAGGACTTGGAATATCTTACAGTAAAGAAGATCAGAATAACAGAGGTTAATACTAGTGATGAGCGAGTGTACTCGTTGCTCAGGTTTTGCCGAGCACGCTCGGGTGACCTCTGAGTATTTATGACTGCTCGGAAATTTCGTTTTCATCATGGCAGCTGAATGATTTACAGCTACTAGCCTGCTTGATTACATGTGGGGATTCCCTAGCAACCAGGGAACCCTCACATGTACGCAGCCTGGCTAGTAGCTGTAAACTATTCGGCTGCCACGATGAAAACGAAATCTCCAAACACTAACAAATACTCGGAGACCACCCAAGCGTGCTCGGGAAAACCCAAGCAACGAGTTCACTCGCTCATCACTAGTTAATATGTGAAATATTACAATTACAACAGAGTTTCTTTCACAGTATCACTAAAGAAAATAGAAATGGAGCAGATTTCCATAGAGGAAGCATTCACTTCATTGTTTGGCACTTTTTGTAACCACTTTTTTGCTCACTTGTGGACAACTCTGTGCCTACAATGACATTACTTTCTTCTTCGTGGTTATGGAAAAGCTTGCTATTTAGCTGGCTTGGATAGAAAAGTACAGTCAGATTGTGAGAGGTTTGGATGACCAGGGAAAATCATTTGTATCATTATTATAGGTGTGAGAGGTTTGATTATAAAATGTATAAGTGCCCAAATTAGAATCATATCGACAATGTAAAAATCAGAGCAGCAATGACAAATGTATTTTTAAGTTGTGAGTGTTGTTTTTACTGATCCTCCAACTAAGTCTAAATGACAGCAGAAAATATATCCAGAACCTAATTTTCATTTTAGGTCATACTCCATCCCCCACCCGCTGCATTTTGACTCATCACTACATGAATGACTGATAAATGTTTTACATGAGAAGACAAGCAGCCATATATCAGGAATGCTATCAGGAATGCTCTGATCACACAAGAGTCCTGGGTTCCAATGAAAGCTCATCTCCACCATTGATTTGCAGATTTTTTCAGGTTTCCATTATTTTTGATGGCAAGAATACAATTTGTGGCATTCTTACGAGACTGGAACTAGGTTAAGATCAGCCAGATACATGTGCAATAGACACATGAAAGGGCACAAAAAATTATTTCACGTCATTTGTATATAAATGGATTAATAGCACAATAATCACTAATCACAAAACAAGTACAGCACCAGAATGTTTGATCCGATATAGGCTTTAGGTTGTTACACTATTTTATTTTGAACTGTGGGACTTCTTAAAATTGCCAAATGTCATAGTCCACAAGGCTCACCCCATGCTGCCTTTTAGTTACTGATTAATTCTACAGCAAAGTTTTAGATCTTTACTACTTACACCTACTGACACATATACAAAGAAAAGACAGAATAGAATCCTGCAATTATCAGTGGCAATAACTGGATGTTCCACACATACTGAAGAGCCCCACAACTGGTGAGTTGTCACTAGTCTGTGGATGGAGACCTACAAGCACTGATCAGTAGACAGAAAAAAAAACACTAAAGTACAATTTCACACGCAAGGGTTTTTCCTGCTGCCCATTTAATGTCTTCAGTACTCAAGAACACCACTCTCTAAACATCCTACTAGTAGTATGGAGTTTTAGTAAGGCACACCAACTTTTAAGGGGCCCTTGTATATGTCCACATGCCTCCAATTGTATAAAGAGGGATTATTTCACAGAAACGGAATGATACACTTCATTGGACGCCATATTATTATGCTACTTTCACCTTCAAACATTACTACTAAGGGGAAATAAACTAATAAAATACAGCTGTAAAAAGTGGCATATGGTTGACCTTCTAATTTGTATGAAACTTTCCTTAAGGCCTTAATGCCATTTCCTTTGGAATAGAATTTTGATGATCCGTGCATTAACTAGTGGTAAAATATAGCTGGATGGTTCCTAAAAATGTGAAGCATAAAGATTTTTCTAGATCATGCAAATCATATGATTTGGATAGAAAGTGTTTCCTTACTTTTAAAAACTTACCCCAATAGGAGGCCTTTCTATAGCCAGAGTACAAGGACTGGCGCCATCCAGGTGTCTCCCCTTTATCCCCTCCACCTGCTTTGACTCTGTAACCATTCTGGTACAAGTCTCCAAAGGATTTCTTCCGTCTGCGGGTACTTCTATACGCGTCACTCTTTAAGCCCTCGGGAGCCCGACAAGCTAATATCTTACCTGAAATCATGTCTTAGAAAAAAGTTTAAATTTCTTAATCTATTCTACCGACGCTCCAAAATCTGTAAGAAATATATGGAGCATCTTTTGTCTTCAGAAAGCCTAATATTAATTTACTAATTGATAAAATATATGGCCTGCAAACGCAGTAAAACACTGGTGTCTTCCAAAGGCACAAGTGTGGCAGAGATGAGATAGAGATATCCCATGATCAGCAGAAGACTGACGGCTAAAGGCAAACCAATGTATGTTCCGGCAGCAGGGTACTAAACAGATTCTCAGCTGATCCTTCCCGGCACAATGCTTTATAACCTCCCATTTGCTGTCAGGATATTAAAGCCTAAGCTCCTTTGGACATTTTATGGATGTGTGTCCCGGCTATAGCTTCCCCGCCTCTCAGCTAAAGCACCAATTCTGATATCCAGCTGAAGAGGGTGATGATAAAGATTAGCAGCAGTTTGCATCTGCTACTGAAGAGGAAAAAGATACTGTAGAAGAAGACATCATTATTAAAACTAAAGCCATGTTCGAAAAATAATAATCATGTAAATGTATGTGACTAGACTACATTGAATATGGGTGAAAAACCATACACTTTACTGGAATGCTCCTGGGCTGCTGCAGATCACCACAACTTGTATGTACAAAAACCTTTGATCTAGGTTTCTGTCTGCTGGTGCCCACCTCTATCTGCTTCAATTAGATCTTGTGCTGCTATCTCATAATGTCAGTTATATATGTGCAAAGAAAATTTAGCAATGTGGAAAAGTGGCTGCAAGCCTCTGAGCCCCAATGCCACACAAAAATGCAGTGCAGAAGTAATGGTGAAAAAACATAGATGTTTTATTGACCTCACAACAAACAGTGATATTTCTGCACTTCCATTGATCATTTCCGAAGACGTTAGACAGTTTCAGTGATAAGTATATCTAGAGTAAATTACATCACAATTCAATCAGTGGATAAGTGTTGTGACAGAGTCATTGGCTTTGTGGAGGAAGAGAGGTACGTGTCACTGCACATGAAGCGGTCAGTGATGTGAAACCGGAATGTTTTTGTGTTTCCAGCGCACTAGGTGCTGAGAGGCCATGTACAGAGTTCATTAGGCTGGTTTTATGTGAGCACCAGCACTGCGGGTGGGAGGGTGCTCACCATACCCCTTTCCCTGCAGTGAGGTCATGATCATGTGATCAATCACATGATGGGAAAGTTACAGGCTTAGATTGAAATAACCGAGCTCTGCAGGCAGTGTGGGTTCAGCTAGCCTGGAGGTAGGAGTCTCCAGAGGCTTTGTGGCTCCTTGGGCACAGAATGAACCTGTGCTGCTCCAGCTCGGGGTGCCACCAGCAACAGCATTTTGCTTTTCTTTTGCGCTTTTGTAGTTTTGTCAGCCAGAAAGGCTGAGTTTGTTTTCCCCACTAGTTGGTTTATGCAGCCTTTTTACAATAAACGAACGAGGACCTAACTTTGCTTTTCCATTTTTATTTTTGTTGAATAAATAAGTAAAAAAGGGTCGGGGAATATTTATTTCAAATAAAGAACTTTGTTTGTTCATTTCGATTAAAGGACGTCACTCTGAGTCTTTACTAAATTTGACTATGAGTTTAGTAATGGAGGTATCTGATAGATGCCTCTCCATAACTAATCTCTGGACTTGATGTCAGCATCTGTTGTGGATTCTGTTTGTGGGCTCCCTCTGGTGGTTACTGCTGGTACTGGGTGACTTTGGTGGGTTGCGGCCTTTGGTTTCCACCTGTCCATCAGAGGCTGGGTGTTTCCTATTTTACCTGGCCTTTCTGTCATTCCCTTGCCGGCTATCAATGTATTCAGATGTGCTCTGTTTGGTTCCTGCCTACCTGCTCCCAGATCTTTCAGGATAAGCTAAGTGCTGATTTTCAGTTGTTTGGTTTTTTGTCCAGCTTGCTTATTATGTCTCTATGCTAGCTGGTAGCTCTAGTGGACTGAGGTTCTCCCCATGTGCCATGAGTTGGCACATGGGTTCTTGTAATCTCAGGATGGTTTTTTTGATTAGGGTTTTTTGCTGACCGCTCAGTCCCCTTTTGTATCGTTCTGCTTTCTAGTTTACAGCGGGCCTCAATTTGCTAATGCTATATATATCATCTCTATGTGTGTGCCTTCCTCTCATTTCACCGTCAATACATGTGGGGGGCAACTATATCTTTTGGGGTTCGTTCCTCTGGAGGCAAGTGAGGTCTTATTTTCTCTGCAGTACTAGTTAGCTCTTAGGCTGGTGCGTGGCGTCTAGAACCAACGTAGGCACGCTCCCTGGCTATCTCTAGTTGCGTTTGTCAGGCGTAGGGCAGCGGTCAGCCCAGGTTCCATCACCCTAGAGCTCGTCCGTTATTTATTTGTACTTTGCTTGTCCTGTGCTATCCCTAGCCATTGGGGATTCATGACAGTATAGCCGGCCCACAAAGTGTTAATTGTTTGGGCTGAAGCAGGAGGAAAAGAAGTGTTCAAGGGAAATTTTTTTTTTTTTTTCCCTTCAGAGTTTTGCTGCCTAGCCCTTAATTGCTGTCTAGCTGCTTCTTACCTCCTCTTAACCCTTGAATGGCTCTGATCTTAGCTGTTTAACATGGATGTCCAGAGTTTGGCTTCCAGCCTGAGTAATCTCGCGGCAAAAGTTCAAAACATACAGGATTTTGTTGTTCACACTCCCATGTCTGAACCTAGAATTCCTATTCCAGAGTTTTTTTCTGGAGATAGATCTACCTTCCTGAATTTCAGGAACAATTGTAAATTGTTTCTTTCTTTAAAATCTCGCTCCTCTGGAGACCCTGCTCAACAGGTCAAGATTGTCATATCTTTCCTACGGGGCGACCCTCAGAATTGGGCATTTGCATTGGCACCAGGGGATCCTGCATTGCTCAGTGTGGATGCGTTTTTTCTGGCATTGGGATTGCTCTATGAGGAACATAACATAGAGATTCAGGCTGAAAAGGCTTTATTAGCCCTCTCTCAGGGGCATGATGAAGCGGAAATATATTGTCAGAAATTTCGGAAATGGTCGGTGCTTACTCAGTGGAATGAGTGCGCCCTGGCTGCAAACTTCAGAAATGGTCTTTCTGAGGCCATTAAGGATATTATGGTGGGGTTCCCTACGCCTACTGGTCTGAATGAGTCTATGGCTATGGCCATTCAGATTGATCGGCGTTTACGGGAGCGCAAACCCATGCACCAGTTGGCGGTGTCTTCTGAACAGGCACCTGAGACTATGCAATGTGATAGAATTCAGTCCAGAAGTGAACGGCAAAATTATAGGCGGAAAAATGGATTGTGTTTTTATTGTGGTGATTCAGCTCATGTTATATCAGCATGCTCTAAACGCACAAAAATGGTTGATAAATCTTTTGCCATTGATACTCTGCAGTCTAAGTTCATTTTGTCTGTGACTCTGATTTTTTCACTGTCTTCCATTTCCATCGATGCCTATGTGGATTCGGGCGCTGCCCTGAGTCTTATGGATTGGTCATTTGCTAAACGCTGCGGTTTTAGTCTGGAGCCTCTGGAAGTTCCTATTCCTCTGAAGGGAATTGACTCTACACCATTGGCTATGAATAAACCGCAGTATTGGACACAAGTGACCATGCGCATGACTCCCGTTCATCAGGAGGTGATTCGCTTCCTTGTACTGTATAATTTACATGATGTACTAGTGCTTGGTCTGCCATGGTTACAAACTCATAATCCTGTCCTGGACTGGAAAACAATGTCTGTGCTAAGCTGGGGATGTCAGGGGGTACATGATGATGCACCTCCGATTTCAATCGCTTCATCTACTCCTTCTGAGATCCCTGCGTTTTTGTCTGACTATAGGGATGTTTTTGAGGAGCCTAAGCTCAATTCGCTCCCTCCTCATAGAGAGTGTGACTGTGCTATAGAATTGATTCCTGGCAGTAAGTTCCCTAAGGGTCGTTTATTTAATCTGTCACTGCCAGAGCATACTGCTATGCGGAATTATATTAAGGAGTCCTTGGAAAAGGGACATATTCGTCCATCTTCGTCCCCTCTGGGAGCAGGTTTTTTTTTCGTGGCAAAAAAAGATGGTTCCCTGAGGCCTTGTATAGATTATCGCCTTCTGAATAAGATTACAGTAAAATATCAGTATCCATTGCCATTATTTACTGATTTGTTTGCTCGCATTAAGGGGGCTAGGTGGTTCACTAAGATAGATCTTCGCGGTGCGTATAATCTGGTGCGGATAAAACAGGGTGATGAGTGGAAAACCGCATTTAATACGCCTGAGGGCCATTTTGAGT